>NC_051425.1:29783706-29793706 GCF_015228065.2 Penaeus monodon | reverse complement strand
ACAAGTGCCTGGTAAATGCCCGAAAGAGCTAGCGACTGACACGTGGCACTTGGATACCATTCAGATGTTTTTTTCTGTTATTATTGAGGATTTAAAATCCATTCAAGGAGTAAGTGTTAATGAAGTTTATAATAGAATAATACTATCTATGCTAAAATGAGGGTTTCATAAAAGTAATATAATGTATAAAAATAAAACTACTCAGATCGTATATAATGGCATGAATAAACACAATTTGTTTGTCAAAAGTAGTTAAGTTCCTACAAGAAATCAGTTATATTGAATCTTTTATTGTTTTATCATTCCTAGAATAGAACAATTGTTTCTTTTTTTTTTTTTAGGAATGCTTTTTTTCCTGTTTTTGTTGTTGTGTTTGCTTCATGAGAAGTCCTTGGCGAGATCCACCAGGTTGTAAAGCAGATGCCCTCCTTAGGAATCCTCTGAACTGATACAGGGAAGAAATGAAGGAATTTGAGAAAAGTCTGTACAGGCAAAGGATTCAAGAAGAGAAGGACAGTTATACTACACACTTTAGTGGAGAAGTGGACATCTGTGTTAATTAAGTTTTTTTAGTTGTACAAGTTTAATGGTTTATAATACAATATATCAAGAAATGTAAGATTATCAATTGTTTGATATTACCCTTCTCTCAGTTATCTCTAAGACTGAAATTAGATCATCAGTAACCCTCTTATGATAATTATATTTTTATAGTGTGGGTTCATCAAGAGTATGACTCGGGTAATGATACGGGGGAGCTCACACTTGACGTTAATTAACAGTGCCCCCTCTAGATAAAGCCCGAGTGGATTTCCCAGTAGAAAGGGAAATAGTGGTTTTGACCATAGAGAGAAGGAGTGGGCGCAATGCAGTGTTTATTACAGAGCAAAAACCCATGGTGCTGTGTTTATTACAGAGCAAAAACCCACGGTGTTGTGTTTATTACATCCACAAAGCTGTGTTGGTCAGATCTCAGGAGACGCGTCTCCCGCTGGAAATAGCCAGTGGACGCAAGGGATGGAGACCACCGGTGTTACGTGGATAGACAGGATATACGAGAGCCAGGCTGAGCGACAAAATATGGGACAAAATGTCGTCAGGATCAGATCAAACCCCACACTAAGTGTGATGTCCACTCGCGACTGGAAATTTCCTGTCTACTTGGCGTTAATGCCCAGCACTGGAAGGTACCATCAGTGCCTTTATGGAACCGGTGCAGATGACTCCTTGTGCGAGGACCTTCGCATGGCGTTTTGTGAACCATATTATGCCCATTTTACAGTCCAGTGGAGACGATTACCATATGTGGGACATAGTGATTTGGGGCATCTTCACCTGATGATTTTCTGTCTACTGATCCCGATAGATATATAGTATCAGATACATTATGCTGCAGGTTGTTTTACTGAGTACTGGAGAGATTTTTCATCTCGGTAGTCCAAGCTCCGTGGGTACATAGGGTTGTATTCTCTCCTTATGATTGGGGACGTAGAGTTTTTCCCTTGTCCAGCAGCAATACAGTTAAGGATTTCAGTATCCCTTATCATTGCCGTTTTGGGAGATCTGTTTGAGGTTTTACATTTGTCGTTCGTGTGGGACACAAGAAGCCTAAGAAGGTGGTCTGTGGCTTAACACCTGTGTTATCCTTTATGTGAAATAGTGAAACAAGTGGAAAGCTGAGTATTTGAGCATATTGAGGATGAGGCAGAGACAGTTGAAGCCATCTCAAAATCTTCAGGAAGGAGACCTTGTCCTCATTCATCCTAGGAAGGGTGATAGAGGCCAGTGAAGATGGTCTCGTGAGAAAAGCCAAAGTTCAGACCAGTTCTGAACTCCTCATCAGACTAATCGTGAAGTTATGCCTATTGGAAGCATTATCCGAAATAGGGAGATTATTTGGTTGCTCCACTGTGGAGCAAAAGGGGGGAGTGTAGCCACTGGTATATCACATACTCCATACCAACAGCTGGTATATCACACATTTTGTGTATCACGTATTCTGTGATCGGAGAGGTTTAAATTCATCTCCTGTGTTACAACCACCGAGTAGGCCTCGGCGAGTACCACTGGGTCAGCACAGCCATATGAGCTGACCTTTTAAAAATGTTTGTGCGACGGGTCGCGCCATAGGAGGTGATGGCGGCTCTTCATATGATCGATGCTGGGAGATAATGAGATCGCGACCTAACTAATGTATAACATATGAAGCAGAATGTTACTTAACGTTGTTGCCTGTGTATGTTTAAAGTGTGAGGAGAACCTCCGTGCCGTTAAGACGCCCGTAACATTCTGGAATCAGACCGTTAAGCTGATATTCTGACTGTTCCCGCGATGCGTATGTATCTAATATTTGTAGAAGGTTCTTGACTAAGTAATCTAATATACTTTGTCATTTAACAGCTTTGTATATTGTGTGCATTTTACAATCGATGTATTAGTTAACAAGTTGACCGCTACTGAATAAACCTTGAGCGCCTGCTACGCAGTGGTATCAATCACCCCACACCCATTGGCAATCATAGGCATTCTTCGGCGGCCACAATTTATATATATATATATATATATATATATATATATATATATATATATATATATATATGTGTGTGTGTGTGTGTGTGTGTGTGTGTGTGTGTGTGTGTGTGTGTGTATGTGTGTATTATATATATATGTATGTATGTGTATATTGTATGTGTATGTATGTATAATATGTGTATAATATGTGCATGTACAGGTGTATACATATATATGTGGGTGAACACTAATGTGTACTCATAAACGTATGTGCGCATACACGTGTGCGTAAGCATATGTATGGCTATAATATATGTGTGTGTGTATAGTCATAAGTATGTGTACAAGATATGTGAGCATGTATGTGTTCGCATATATGTAGGTGCGTATACACATATTTATGCACATATGATGTGCGCATAGGTCTATATGTGTATGCATGTGCAGGTGAGTAGTTATGTGTATAATGTAGGATTATGTGTGCATATCATGTGCATAGGAGCATATGAAAAGGTGTATGCTTGCATGTGTATGTCCACGAAAATGAACATATGCGTAGTACTTAGGGCATTTGTGGGTGCACTAGGTGTATATATGCATAAATGAATTCAGTTTATAAAATATAATCACACATATATACACTTCTGATGCTCAAGCCCATGCTCACGGGAATATACCCTGGTGAAGTGAGCAGGCCCGTGCGTTGCTGCTCATAAGTCCGCACTAGACAGTGGCATCCCGGTTAAACTGCTCCCCCTCCCGCTAAGATACACCTAAGCCAGTAGTAAGTAACTCGGCTGTCTACCTCTCCATCAAAAACCATGACTGCACAAACAGAGCTACGGCTCTCATTCCCCGGAGGCGAAGGAGCTCCTGTTTACGGCGGCGGACAGGATCGCTCCGGAGCAGAGGGTGCTAAGAATCCACGGTTAACAACAGGCCGCCCCACGTTGAGGAACCTTTGTACGTATAATAAAAGGACGATGAGAATTGAATCCGACTTACTAGCATTACTTTAGGAACTCTCTTTCATTATATGGGATGTTGTAAGATTCTGTGAAGTTTTAAGATTAGGCGAAGAGCAAAAGATATTAAATGATGGACAAGCGCTCAGTTGGAGAGGTAAACCCTAGGGTAGCACGCAGGAATTAGGGTTAGGTTTCTTAGCTTACAAACATTTAGAATATCGCGGAATTTTATAGTATAAGGAAAAGAATGGCTTCAGTAACAATAAAACTAAACAATAAGTACAACTGAAAGATTGTTCAAGTCTATGCTCCAACCTGCAGCCACAGTGATGAAGAAATAGAGAGCTTCTATGAAGATGTTAATTTAGCCAGCGAGAAAGTAAAAACCCATTTCACAATAATAATGGGAGATTTTAATGCCAAAATAGGTAAAAAGACAGAAGGAGAAATCGCAGTGGGGAATCACGGAATAGGTACTAGGAATGAGAGGGGACAAATGCTAGGCGATTTTGCGGAGGCTCGATCACTCATTATCATTAATACATTCTTCGAAAAAAGACTACAGTAAAAGTGGATATGGAAGTCGCCATTTGACATCAAAACGATACTGACTTCATAATTTCAAATAGGCGCGATAAAGTACAAAAATGTGGAAGTTATTAATAAAGTAAATGTTGGCAGCGACCATCGTAGTGGTCGATGGTGAAAGGCGAAATTAGATTACACCTCAGAAGGGAAAGGAACAAACTCATAAGAAAACCGCAGCCAAATTTAGCTAACTTGAAGAGAGCGATAGAATTTAACCTTAAAATCCAAAACAGATATTCACTTCTCAGCGACGAAAATCTCAACATTAACCACATCAACAGACAGTTCATTCACATAATAAAGGAAGCTGCACTTGAAGTAGGCGGTAAGATCATCAAGCAAAGCTCTAGCAAGCTCTCGGTAGAAACTAAAGAGCTTATGCAAAAACGTAGAGCCATGAAAGTATCGTTAAACAGGGATGAAATAGGATTAGCTGAATTAATAAAGGCTATAATTAAAGAGAGAGATGCACGGATATTCAATATTCAAATAATAAATGAGACAGTGATCTCAGGTACCAGCATGAAAACAGCTAAAAGAAGACTCAGAATTGGGAGAAATCAAATGTATGCAAAATAGAAACTAGAGGAGAAGTGACATATAATAAGAATGAAATCATAAGAGTAGTGGAAGACTTTTACAGGGATCTATACAACTCAAATGAACAGCCACGGATAAAAGCGAACGCGGTAATTAGAGACGTACATAAAAGATTTAAAAAAATAAAAAGATCGCTTATAAGCATGAAGAGAGGGGAAACACCTGGTGAAGACGGAATTAGTATAGACCTATAATAGATGCATGAGAAATTGTAACAGTGAAACTAGCCAATCTTTTAACGGATGCCTTTTCAACGGAAAAACTCCGAAAGCCTGGAAAAATGCAATAATTATTTTGATACATAAGAAAGGGGATAGAAATGACCTAAAAACTACCGCCCCATAAGCCTCCTTTCAATTACTTACAAACTGTTCACAAAAGTCATCACAACTCGCATCTCTGCCAGTCTGGATTCTATCCAGCCTAGAGAACAAGCAGGCTTCCGCAGTGGATTCACAGCAACAGACCACATCCACGCGCTCACCCAAAAAGGAGAAAAAATAAACGAATGTAGAAACCCTTGTGTATGGCATTCATCGGTTACAAAAAGGCAAGTGACTCTATACCAGCAGTAGTAGAAGTTATTCGAAGACAGTGAGTAGAAAAAGTATATTGTAAAATATTGGAATATATATACGAAGATGAGACAGCAACCATCAAGCTCCACATGGAAACCGATAAAATGCCAATTGAAAAGGGTGTTAGACAGGGCGATACCATCTCACCAAAACTGTTTACAGCTTGCCTTGAGGAAATATTCAAGAAGCTAGAATGGAACAGAAAGGGTATTAAAATAGGTGACGAATACCTAAACATGCCTACGTCCTGCAGTGGATTGATTCAGGTTGATGATGATGATGATGATGATGATGATGATGATGATGATGATGATGATGATGATGATGATGATGATGATGATGATGATGATGATGATGATGATGATACATATTATATTAGTTGCCTGCCTTGACTACCGTCATATCAAGAAGGTA
The DNA here is from genome assembly GCF_015228065.2 of Penaeus monodon. Classification (NCBI taxonomy): domain Eukaryota; kingdom Metazoa; phylum Arthropoda; class Malacostraca; order Decapoda; family Penaeidae; genus Penaeus; species Penaeus monodon. The sequence goes on along the minus strand of NC_051425.1, from coordinate 29,788,047 downwards.
GAACAATCCTTATACCACCTGATAAACTTGCTAACAGTCATGTAAGACTGAGCCATATGGTCACTCAAAGTGCCCCATCATCCCGACTTTGTATTTAGCACAACAAATCACAATATAACTCCAGAGATTCCAGCCAAAGGAACTTATTAGAGCCACTGCATAGCAGACAGTATCATGTGATCATTGAGTATGGAACCTCCCCCTTACTATCCTCTACCACAGCCCTCTCCTGCCCCCCCCCCCCATTCCCAAACCTTCATTTTTACCCATCTAACCGCCCCCTAACATTATTAAAGAAAATGCCAAGGTATAGACATTCTCTTACTCCATGGCATGCATGTTGTGTTTATCGAACCAAGACTACTGAAGTCTTGATGCTTATGTTGCATTAGCCAGAGGGAACACCAATAAAACCGTGGAAGCAATGACATGTTATCTGAAAGCAATAGTTAATGATTAAAGGTTATGTCAAACACCAAAAATTATCATATAATGGTATTGTATTCCTGTTGCTACAATATATATTTATAACGTAAATTCATCACTTGTTGACAAGCGAAAAAAAAAGAATTTTATTTTACTATATGAATCATTAATACTGTATAATGCACAAATGTATTTCTACTTATGCAGTTATTTTAATTCCAAATCTATTGCCTCATGATGCTATGAAAGGAAAGCATCACTCTATTCTTTTAGCATTTTATGCAATCTATTCTTTTCAATCTATTCTCTGTTCATCTCCTTATTATTTTCTCTTCAGGACAGACAAGCAAATAGAAAATAAATATGAGGAGAAAAGATACACATACACAAACGTGCACATCAGTGAGTATGCACACTACGCACACAATCACAACTGGCTCCTTTCAGTGCCATCCTCTCCTTCACGCTCATTCCAGTCTTGAACCACCTCTTCACTCTTCCCCCCTCCTCCCCCACCTCGCAACGCCTTCCCTGATTCGGTGAGCGAGTGGAAGGAGGAGGCAGAGGACCGAGGAGAGAGAGAGCGATTTGAGGAAGAAGGGGAAGAAGAGCAGGCGGTTGAGTTACTGGTGGCAGCGACGGGATCCGGGGTGAGACGCTCAGCCTCCAGCCGCTTGTAGGATGTCTCAAAGAAGAGGATCATGACGGAGACAACCACAACCAAGTATGTCATAATCACCATCAGGGATACTGCAGAATCATAAATAGGAAAGGAAACGAAATAAATATGATTTGTGTGTTAGAAGTTTACTATTAAAAGAGAGAATTGAATCATTCACTTTTCAAAGCTGCTCTTCATGTATTTCATAAAGCTGCTCATCACTTTATGGTTCAGCCAGGTAGAGACGAGTACAGAATTATGAACAAGAGCGACATCATTTAAAGTAATAGTAAGATTATTACAGAAAATAATTCTAATAACGAAGATGAAGAAGGCCATGGAAAAATAAGAAATACATTAATAAGAATATTAACAATTGGCAGACGGGATTTTCACCTGTATAATCCTTGGGCTCTATATCAGCATTGCCACTCTTTGTACACGTCTCGATGTCCTCAAACTGTGGCTTTTGTTTCCGTCCTAGCAGTGTTACCAGTGCGATGATCAAGACCCCTTGCAACTGCCCTGAAGAAAGAGAAGACTTCAGTGTAAGAAAAAAATTTTTGTCGAGTTTTCCCACTTTCTTTGGGAAATGATAGTGTTGATTTGTTTATTTTTACATATTCTAACTGTAATTAGTTTTAACAGTCGTGTGGTATAAGTGGTTGCAATTTCGTACATATATGTAATTTTTAATATCCTCAATATAATGATCACGATGGTAAAGGTAATAATAGATGCACCAGAATGTAAATAGACAGCTAGGTTGCCAGATAACCTGACAGGTAAATACAATTACATTATCTATATGTATACACATACGCATGAATATAACTATGGTTGCCTCCCTAAATGCATACCTAAAATAAATCCACACAGAGGCGCCCATTTCTGAATCAGAGAAGCCTCCGTCGACTCACCAGACATGAAAATGAAAGCCGTGCTGATCGACTCCTCGACGGGATACGTTGCCTCCACCGCCAGCTCGAGGCCGATCGGGTATGCCCCGACGCCGAAGAACCCGAAGAGGCCCGTGAACGTAGCCACGAGTTCGGGTTGGCCGGGAACCATGAACATCTGGGGTAGCGGGAACAGTAAGAATAAGAGGGATAGTGGTAATAAAGGATAATTGGGGTAATTATGTTAGTAGTGATGGCATAAGAGCATTCAGAGAATATATGCCTTTGCCAGCATCCAAAAATCAAGTTCATTATAGTTTCGTACAATTTTTTCGTACACTTTTTGAAATGAATTTCCTCACAGATTTTCTCAATCTCTGGCTATTTTCCCGCTCCCTTCTTTCTCCTCTCACTCTCTCTCTCTTTCTATCTCTTTCTCTCAATCTCTCTCTCTCTCTCTCTCTCTCTCTCTATCTCTCTCTCTCTCTCTCACTGGCACCCCTGCCTGTATCTCTTCCCCTACCTTCTATCCATTTCTCTCCATCTCTCTCTTTCCACCTACATGTCTACCTCCATCCACCTCCACCTTTCCCACTCCACCTTTCACAATCCCCCTCTTCCCCCCCCCCTCACCTCCCCACTCACCTCCAGCATGACGATAGCGAAGATGGTGGCCGCGCCGTAGCACACCTTGGTGATGGGCGTGAAGGCCTTGGTCTTGTCCGCCGTGACGCCCGTGATGGCGGAGCCCACGAAGCCGCTCAGGATCATCGCCGCGTTCGCTATGCCGCCGAAGAGCTTGGGGGGAGAAGGTGAGGCTGAGGCAGAGGGAGGAGCGAGGCGGTGGAAGAGAAGGAGGGCGTGGGAGAAGAACAGGAGACAGGGGATAAGGGAGAAAAAAAAGAGAAAGAGGGTGAGGAAAAAAAGGAAAGGATGAGGAAGGAGAGAAGGAAAAGGATGAGGGAGAAGAACAAGAGAAGAGAAATAGGCTGAGGATGAAGTGAGAGCGTGAAGATGAGGTAGAAGACGACGAGGAAGGGTGAGGAGAAAAAAAAATATGAGGAGCAGGGGGATACAGGAAGAGGTTAGATATAAGGAGAAGAGGATGAAGAAAAAGAGGGAGACGAAGAGGACGAGGAAAAAGAGGGAGACGAAGAGGACGAGGAAAAAGAGGAAGACGAAGAGGACGAGGAAAAAGACGAAGAAGGGTGTCTCTGGGAAAAAGAGGAAGACGAAGAGGACGAGGAAAAAGACGAAGAAGGGTGTCTCTGCCTGGATGGCTGATGATTTGCAAGAGCAATTTCACTGAGCAGTTATCACGTTCAAAATCTGCACGCCCCAGCCTCTACTCACGTCGGTGTAGCCGAGCGGGCACAGCAGCTGCTGCGTGACGGTGGCGAGGGAGGAGAACAGCGCCACGCCGCAGCCCAGCGACACCAGCAGCAGCAGGTACGGCCAGCAGGTGAAGGTCGTCCTGAGCTGCTGCAGGTACGCCGCCCGCCGCACCTCCCCGCGGGCGGCGCTCTGGCTGGGCGGGGTGGGGGGCTTGGATCTGGGGGGGGGGGCATGGATCAAGGGAGGGGGGAAGGGGAGGTTGGGGATTGTGCGAGTGAGTGTGTGTGTGTATAATAATAATATTAATGATAATAAAATAATAATATATAATAATATATAATATATATAATAATAATAAATAATATATAAATATATAATATAATATAATAATAATATAATAATATAATAAAATAATAAATAATAATAATAATAATAATAATAATAATAATAATAAATAATAATAATAATAATAATAATAATAATAATAACAATAATAAATAATATTAAAACTAATAAAATAATAATATATATATATAATAATAAATAATAATAATAATAATATAATAAATAATAATAATATATAATAATAATAAATAATAATAATAATAATAATAATAACAATAAATATATAAATAAACAGATAAATAAATAAATAAACAAAACCGCACCCTACCTACCTGGTAATGCAGACGATGGTGGCCGCCTCCGCCAGCACCGCCAGGGCCCCGAAGACGTAGTTCAGGGTCGGGAAATCCCCCTCGGCGGTCACGATAAGGGGCGCGGCGACCTGTGCCACCACGATGCCCAGGGGGTTGGCTGAATGGGGGTGGGGGTAGAAGGGGGTAAGAGCATTGTTAGCGGTTTATTTCGGCTTTGTTGAAAACTGGTGATTTTTTTTTTTTTATATAAGCACAACATAGAACAGGATGCACCATGCCCAAGTGTGTCTTCCTTCTGCTAAGATAGGCCGGTCAAGCCAGCGGCAAAAGAGAGCTAGTCAAGCTTTGCCTTGGCAAAGCG
>NC_051425.1:29765458-29778606 GCF_015228065.2 Penaeus monodon | reverse complement strand
TTTATTGACTATGAAGGATGAGGCACTTCTGTGTGCATTGTTCAAACTCCTCAGATACTTCAAGATCACCAAGCCCAAATTCACAAACGGGGAAGCATACAGAGAGAATGGTCAAACTTGCTTCCCTTGCTGAGATTGCGAAGTTTGGCTTCGCCCGGGCCTTTCATTTATGGCCCGGCCGGGTGTCAGCTTTTTATGCGTCTCATTTTTTTGTCTGACAGTCGGTGTTTACCGTGCGGGGGGATTGCCAGCAGGCGCTCCTGTAGCCGTGGTGTAAGAAATCTCGTATAATCTCTTTACCAGCACACGGCTGTGTTCTGCGGGCTTGTCTTAGGAATTTGCGTGTGCACGCAATTCTCTAAGTAATGTACAAGTGTGGCGTTCGGCTCGCCGTTTATTTCAGAGAGTGCCAGTGGTTCATAGCATGTGGCATCTGAGTACCAGCTGGCCGAGAGGGAATATCTCGTTTCCTCTCTGTGAAGCTGCAGGAGGAAGGAGTTGGCCGTCACCGTACACTTCCCCCTAAGTAATTTTGGGCCCTTGATGTATTATCAGGGGATTAGGGGGCATACCCTGCCGTTTTCGGTAATCTGTCAGCAAGCTCATTACCTCTGATCCCTATGTGGCTGGGAACCCAGTTTATGATAATTCTTCTACCCTGAGCAAAAATCCTCTGTGCCAGTGTGAGGATGGTAGTCAGAAGGTAGATGTTGTCTGTGGGTGAGCGCTGCTGAAGACAGTCGACGGCTCCTTTGGAGTCTGTGTGTATGACCACGTGTCCTTCCCTAACGGACGCGTGGCTTAGTGCTCCCATGATAGAAAACTCCCTCTGCCTGTAGCGAGGAGGCGTTGTTGTTACCCTCATGGATTTTGTGGCATCCCTTGCTGCGAAGCCGGCCCCTGCAGTGTGGGTCAAGGATGGGACCGATCCATCGTATAATATGTTCTGCCCCCAGGGGGGTGAGGGTTGCAATGCCCCTCGGGTTTCTGCCTTTAGGCTAGGCGTACAATATTCGTTCTTTTGCTTGCCAGTTCATGACCGAGAACTCTATCGAGGTTTGTCCCCACGGCGGAGTTTCCGACAAAGTCAGGGGAGGGGAGTCCATGCCCTTGGCCAGTAGCGGTTAATGGTAAAAAGTAGCGCTTAGACTTTAAATTTGATGAGCCTGGTGACAATGTTGCTGCCCCAAATTTCCCAGCTGTGGATCGTGGTAGAGGAGATCCGCGGAATATCCTGGGTTTACTGTCAGCAGAGTTTTGGAACCAATGACCAGTATAAGATCCCTGTGAAGTCAGGTGTTCTAAACGGTCAGTATTCTAGAAACCAGTTTGATTGCTCCCATCGTTTCTGAAGAAAGATGACGTAAATCAGGATACTGCAGTGTCACTTCGAGAAAGCTGTTATTGCACAATCTGCATGTGGTGGTCAAGGATTACTAGATGCAACTGTAGTGGTCTGAAGAAATATTCAACTAACAGATGTGTTTCAAAGCTAAGGCGAAATGTAACTCTGGGTGCCATGCAAGTGTCAACTGTGCTAATAAATGATAATGTTGAATAACCGTCAGGTATCCAGATAGCAAGTAATGAATAGTTATGATGTAAACAATATATGTATGCTCTTATGAATTAACAAAGTATGCTCTTATGAATAAAATGAATGTTATAGATAGCTGTTGTCATGTTTTATTAGGAACTAAATAATGGATTTTTTAAATATTTTAAATCCGAAAGACGCTCCTTGTGACAGCAGTTCTATTAATGTTATTAAGGACATTATTTCAGGTCATAATTCTAACCCTTGCTCATCCACACATCACCCACACATGTGAAAAAGATCGAAACAGTCATTCATGAAATCCCTGACCTCCCAATTCAGGGAGGATCGCCACGGCGCAAAACGGGCATTCCCAGGTATGTTATTTTTTTTATTATTGTTTCATACCCGGAGTGACCTAGGGTTTGAGTCCTGGTCAGGGAGGGTTGTTATTTATCGATATCAATGCGGCATTGCATTATTCCATGTAACAACTTACATTTAAATGTGTATCCACGTGTGTATGCACACTGCAGTTACGGCTTTCCTAAGCTAACCGGCAAAGTCCTATTGCGTAAATGTTTGAGTTGCAGAGTTTTCTCCCAGGGCTATATATACGAATGTATGTGTGGTAGACAGACAGATAGATTTCAATAGTTGAATGATATGGGGCATATGCCACTTTAAAAGGAAAAACCCGCCCTTGGTATCCTTAAGACCAATCCTCGTTAATCATCGCTCATTTTCAAGGGCGAAGGGAATGAGTCCTGCCTGAGGCATGGGGACTCATTTCAAGTGTAAGTCATTTTCCACATTCAGAGATTGTTGTTTACTTTTTGAATTCAGGTGAAATGAGACTCCACAACTTTCTCTGTGTGTGTGTGTGTGTGTGTTCACATACACACACACACACACACACACACACACACACACACACACACACACACACACACACACACACACACACACACACACACACACACACACACACACACACACTTTCAATTTTGCCGGAAATCCTTGCGTATAACGAATCTGATAACATTCCCTTCCATATACTGTAAGATAAGCATCCATGTGCCTGACGGGTGACAACGGAAAGATAAGCGATATCGTTTGTTGTGACATTGTGTGTGCTCGTGATAAATTTCGCGCAGCATTGTTATTTTTATAGTCACTATTTGCTATTTTTTGTTATTATTGTTAGTTTTTTTACTATTATTTTTATTGTTATTATTGATGTTATCGTTGGTATTATTATCATTCGTATCATTATCATTATTATTGTTGTTGTTGTTGTTGTTGTTGTTGTTGTTATTATTATTATTATTATTATTATTATTATTATTATTATTATTATTATTTTATTATTATTATTATTATTATTATTGTTGTTGTTGTTGTTATCTTCATTGCTATTATTATTATATTATCAGTGTTATCGTCATAGATGTTATTATGAATGTTATGTCACTGTTTCATTCAAAGTACTCAATAATATAGTTATCTTCATTATTATTGTTGTTTTCGTTTTTATTTTTCTCATTCTTGTTGCACACATAGTCATTCGCGAGGGCGGGCGAGAGTTTTACAGGAAGTGTGAGGCCCGAGGGGCCAGGAAGGTTCGCGTGCCGAGGTCTCAGCTTGCTCGCGATTTCCGGAAATAGCTGCCCTCAGCTGTCGATTATGGGAGTCGGGGCGCAGTCTCCAGAGGGAGACTCGGGAGGAGGTGACGCTGGAGACGCAACTGCGCGGTCGTCGCTGAGTGATTCGCTCGCTTTCTCTGCGAGGAAGCAGGGCGACCAGTGCACAGCGGTGGTATGAGTAGGTCCGCTTTTCTGCGTCAGCGACATAGGCGCAGTGCACGACCGATAGAGACAAAGGAGTGGCACGGCTCAGGAACAGCAGGACGCGACGGAGCGTGAGAGGATTCGCTTTGCCAAGGGAAGGAGAGCGTTTTGGGCAGGAATGACAAGGAGCGGCTCAGGACACGACGACGGATAGGAACTAGCAGTAGGCAGCAGCAGGCAAGTAGACCAAGTAGAAGAATACTTGGCCAGGTTCCACCGTCCGTTATTGGAACAGCAAAAGGGCAGTGACAGCTCAGCGGTGGACATCACCAAAGGCGCAACAGGTCATCAACAAGTTTCACCAGAGGTAACTGAGGTGATGGGCGGCACAGAACCTTCGGAGGGCTTGAGCTATGGCCTTTTACGCTGCCGCCAGAACAGGAGTTCATAGTTCGGAATTAACACCTGTTAATTCTGGTGCTCCTCCTCGCTCGCTGTTGGCAGGCCATTTCGCAGTTAACGCCGTGGCATCTGTAACTTGGTTAGTTTGGTCAACGTGCAAGAACAAAGCTATCTCACCATCTTTCTTTTTCTTTCACACACAAATACAAGCGCGAAAGCGAAGGAATCAAACAAACAACACACACACACACACACACACACACACACACACACACACACACACACACACACACACACACACACACACACACACACACACAAATAAACACACACATCACACACACACACGCACACACAAACAAACAAATAGACAAACACACGCACACACGCACAAATATCTTGCTTGTAGTACACACCAAGAATCCCTTTCCTTGCTGATAACATTCGGTGTATGATTAGAATGTTGATAACATTATCAATTTTTCTTTGTATTTGACATTATTTTCATTAATTAACAATTTATGTAATCCATTCCTGTTACTGTCGTCGTTTTTCTTAATGTTTTACTGTCATTATCATAGTTATTATCATCACCTACTTCTATAATTTCCTATTTTCTTATTTTAGCTTAATCTTACTTTCATCAACTTTAACCTAACTGATCTATCCAAAGGTCTTCAGATCTAACCTAATCTAGCCAGGCCTAACGGAGCCTTGGTTAACCTAATCTTATCTAATCTATGCTGCCAGGTAAATATACCATAAATATTTGACCTTTCTAATGCTGCATGGAAAGAGACGTAAGCAAGGGGAGGTGAATTCAGGTCAAAGGGAAGAAGAGGCTATGATGTTGTAAATTCAGGAGTTTGTTAGCTTATGATTTTTTTTTCTTCAGGGTCATTGTTATCACGACTCGAGGTAAAACAGTTATATCTCGTTATCGGGGTTTAGATAACGGGAAAGGCATTTTCATTATATCCAGAGATAGAATAAAAATAGAGATGGAGAGAGGAGGAGAGAGGGAGGGGAGAGAGGGGGGGAGAGAGGGAGGATGAAAAAGGATATAAACAATATACAATTGAATAGACAGAATGCGATATATGCAAAGTGTGTAAATAAAATAAAACATATAATGTATTGTTTAGTTATTAAGCATTAAACGGATATGTAAAAGAAAAGCCACTAAAAACATATATATCTTCACAAAACGGTCTTACCAACACATCCGAACACACAACCCTGGCTTCGACTTAGCGTCAACATTTTTCTCGCCCCTTTCCTCAAAACTTCTTTTCTGTCTCTTCCCTCAGGCTCTAGAACTAATATAAAAAAAGACTAAAACCAACCAGAATGTCGAACGAAGTGGCGGCATCTGCCGTAGCTGCCGTGGGCGTCCCCAACGCGGCTCCAGAAGGCTGCAGAGAAGGCGCGAAGGAGGAGAGGGCGGCGTACGTGGCCTATCCCCGCCGGTGGGCCGTCCTCGGCACCGTCGCGCTGCTCAACATCTCGAACGCGGCGGTGAGCGGACGCGGGTTTAGTCTCTGAGATCGCTTTTTGCACTGTTGTTCTGTTTCATTTCATTTATCTTCACTATTTAAGCGTTTGCTATATTGTGTCAGCCACTTTAACTCTCCCTAGAAAATGTTTATTAAATATGAATATATATATATATATATATATATATATATATATATATATATTATATATATATATATATATATATATTCATATTTAATAAACATTTTCTAGGGAGAGTTAAAGTGGCTGACACAATATAGCAAACGCTTAAATAGTGAAGATAAATGAAATGAAACAGAACAACAGTGCAAAAAGCGATCTCAGAGACTAAACCCGCGTCCGCTCACCGCCGCGTTCGAGATGTTGAGCAGCGCGACGGTGCCGAGGACGGCCCACCGGCGGGGATAGGCCACGTACGCCGCCCTCTCCTCCTTCGCGCCTTCTCTGCAGCCTTCTGGAGCCGCGTTGGGGACGCCCACGGCAGCTACGGCAGATGCCGCCACTTCGTTCGACATTCTGGTTGGTTTTAGTCTTTTTTTATATTAGTTCTAGAGCCTGAGGGAAGAGACAGAAAAGAAGTTTTGAGGAAAGGGGCGAGAAAAATGTTGACGCTAAGTCGAAGCCAGGGTTGTGTGTTCGGATGTGTTGGTAAGACCGTTTTGTGAAGATATATATGTTTTTAGTGGCTTTTCTTTTACATATCTGTTTAATGCTTAATAACTAAACAATACATTATATGTTTTATTTTATTTACACACTTTGCATATATCGCATTCTGTCTATTCAATTGTATATTGTTTATATCCTTTTTCATCCTCCCTCTCTCCCCCCCTCTCTCTCTCCCTCTCTCTCCCTCTCTCCATCTCTATTTTTATTTCTATCTCTGGATATAATGAAGATGCCTTTCACCGTTATCTAAAACCTGATAACGAGATATAACTGTTGACCTCGAGTCGTGATAACAATGACCCTGAAGAAAAAAAAATCATAAAGCTAACAAACTCCTGAATTTACAACATCATAGCCTCTTCTTCCCTTTGACCTGAATTCACCTCCCCTTGCTTACGTCTCTTTCCATGCAGCATTAGAAAGGTCAAATATTTATGGTATATTTACCTGGCAGCATAGATTAGATAAGATTAGGTTAACCAAGGCTCCGTTAGGCCTGGCTAGATTAGGTTAGATCTGAAGACCTTTGGATAGATCAGTTAGGTTAAAGTTGATGAAAGTAAGATTAAGCTAAAATAAGAAAATAGGAAATTATAGAAGTAGGTGATGATAATAACTATGATAATGACAGTAAAACATTAAGAAAAACGACGACAGTAACAGGAATGGATTACATAAATTGTTAATTAATGAAAATAATGTCAAATACAAAGAAAAATTGATAATGTTATCAACATTCTAATCATACACCGAATGTTATCAGCAAGGAAAGGGATTCTTGGTGTGTACTACAAGCAAGATATTTGTGCGTGTGTGCGTGTGTTTGTCTATTTGTTTGTTTGTGAGTGCGTGTGTGTGTGTGATGTGTGTGTTTATTGTGTGTGTGTGTGTGTGTGTGTGTGTGTGTGTGTGTGTGTGTGTGTGTGTGTGTGTGTGTGTGTGTGTTGTTTGTTTGATTCCTTCGCTTTCGCGCTTGTATTTGTGTGTGAAAGAAAAAGAAAGATGGTGAGATAGCTTTGTTCTTGCACGTTAACCAAACTAACCAGGTTACAGATGCCACGGCGTTAACTGCGAAATGGCCTGCCAACAGCGAGCGAGGAGGAGCACCAGAATTAACAGGTGTTAATTCCGAACTATGAACTCCTGTTCTGGCGGCAGCGTAAAAGGCCATAGCTCAAGCCCTCCGAAGGTTCTGTGCCGCCCATCACCTCAGTTACCTCTGGTGAAACTTGTTGATGACCTGTTGCGCCTTTGGTGATGTCCACCGTTGAGCTGTCACTGCCCTTTTGCTGTTCCAATAACGGACGGTGGAACCTGGCCAAGTATTCTTCTACTTGGTCTACTTGCCTGCTGCTGCCTACTGCTAGTTCCTATCCGTCGTCGTGTCCTGAGCCGCTCCTTGTCATTCCTGCCCAAAACGCTCTCCTTCCCTTGGCAAAGCGAATCCTCTCACGCTCCGTCGCGTCCTGCTGTTCCTGAGCCGTGCCACTCCTTTGTCTCTATCGGTCGTGCACTGCGCCTATGTCGCTGACGCAGAAAAGCGGACCTACTCATACCACCGCTGTGCACTGGTCGCCCTGCTTCCTCGCAGAGAAAGCGAGCGAATCACTCAGCGACGACCGCGCAGTTGCGTCTCCAGCGTCACCTCCTCCCGAGTCTCCCTCTGGAGACTGCGCCCCGACTCCCATAATCGACAGCTGAGGGCAGCTATTTCCGGAAATCGCGAGCAAGCTGAGACCTCGGCACGCGAACCTTCCTGGCCCCTCGGGCCTCACACTTCCTGTAAAACTCTCGCCCGCCCTCGCGAATGACTATGTGTGCAACAAGAATGAGAAAAATAAAAACGAAAACAACAATAATAATGAAAATAACTATATTATTGAGTACTTTGACAGAAACAGTGACATAACATTGATAATAATATCTATGACGATAACACTGATAATATAATAATAATAGCAATGAAGATAACAACAACAATAATAATAATAATAATGGCAATAACAACAACAACAACAACAACAACAATAATAATAATAATAATAATAATAATAATACGAATGATGATAATAATACCAACGATAACATCAATAATAACAATAAAAATAATATTTAAAAAATAACAATAATAACAAAAAATAGCAACAATAGTGACTATAAAAATAACAATGCTGCGTGAAATTTATCACGAGCACACACAATATCACAACAAACGATATCGCTTATCTTTCCGTTGTCACCCGTCAGGCACATGGATGCATTATATCTACAGATATAAGAATAGAGAATGTTATACAGATCGTATACGCAAGGAATTTTCCGAGCACAAAATTGAAAAGTGTTTTTGTGTCGTGGCTGGTGTGTGTGTTTGGAGGTGATGTGTGTAGTGTGTGTGGTTTGGTTGTGTGTGTGTGTGTGTGTGTGTTGTGTGATGTGTAGTGTGTGTGGTGTGTGTGTGTGTGTGTGTGTGTGTGTGTGTGTGTGTGTGTGTGTGTGTGTGTGTGTGTGTGTGTGTGTGTGTGTGTGTGTGTGTGTGTTGTGTGTGTGTGTGTGTGTGTGTGTGTGTGTATGTGAACACACACACACACACAGAAAGTTGTGGAGTCTCATTTCACCTGAATTCAAAAAGTAAAAACAATCTCTGAATGTGGAAAATGACTTACACTTGAAGATGAGTCACCATGCCTCAGGCAGGACTCATTCCCTTCGACTTGATAATGAGCGATGATTAACGAGGATTGGTCTTAAGGATAACCAAGGGCGGGCTTTCCTTTAAAAGTGGCATATGTCCATATCATTCAAGCTATTGAAATCTATCTGTCTGTCTACCACACATACATTCAGTATATATAGTCTCGGAGAAAACTCATGCAACTCGAACATTTACGCAATAGGATCTTTGCCGGTTAGCTTAGGAAAGCCGTAACTGCAGTGTGCATACACACGTGGATACACACTTAAATGTAAGTTGTTACATGGAATAATGCAATGCCGCATTGATATCGATAAATAACAACCCTCCCTGACCAGGACTCGAACCTAGGTCACTCCGGGTATGAAACAATAATAATAAAAATAACATACCTGGGAATGCCCGATTTTGCGCCGTGCGATCCTCCCTGAATTGGGAGGTCAGGGATTTCATGAAATGACTGTTTCGATCTTTTTCACATGTGTGGGTGATGTGTGGATGAGCAAGGGTTAGAATTATGACCTGCAATAATGTCCTTAATAACATTAATAGAACTGCTGTCACAAGGAGCGTCTTTCGGATTTAAAATATTTGAAAAATCCATTATTTAGTTCCTAATAAAAACATGACAACAGCTATCTATAACATTCATTTTATTCATAAGAGCATACATTTGTTAATTCATAAGAGCATACATATATTGTTACATCATAACTATTCATTACATTGCTATCTGGATACCTGACGGTTATTCAACAATTATCATTTATTAGCACAGTTGACACTTGCATGGCACCCAGAGTTACATTTCGCCTTAGCTTTGAAACACATCTGTTAGTTGAATATTTCTTCAGACCACTACAGTTGCATCTAGTGAATCCTTGACCACCACATGCAGATTGTGCAATAACAGCTTCTCGAAGTGACACTGCAGTATCCTGATTTACGTCATCTTCTGTCAGAAAACGATGGGAGCAGAAGTCAAACTGGTTTCTAGAATACTGACCGTTTAGAACACCTGACTTCACAGCGATCTTATACTGGTCATTGTCCAAATCTCTGCTGACAGTAACACCCAGGATATTCCGCGGATCTCCTCTACCACGATCCACAGCTGGAATTGGGACAGCAACATTGTCACCAGGCTCATCAACTTTAAAGTCTAAGCGACTACGTTTGACCATTAACCGCTACTGGCCAAGGGCATGGACTCCCCTCACCCTGACTTTGTCGAAGCTCCGCCGTGGGCACAAACCTCGATAGAGTTCTCGGTCATGAGACTGGCAAGCAAAAAGAACGAATATTGTACGCCTAGCCTAAAGGCAGAAACCCAGAGGGTCATTGCAACCATCACCCCTCTGGGGAGCAGAACATATTACACGGATGGATCGGTCGATCCCTTGACCCACACTGCAGGCGCCGGCTTCGCAGCAAGGGATGCCACAAATTCCATGAGGGTAACAGACAACGCCTCCTCGCTACAGGCAGAGGCAGTTGCTATCATGGGAGCACTAAGCCACGCGTCCGTTAGGGAAGGACACGTGGTCATACACACAGACTCCAAAGGAGCCGTCGACTGTCTTCAGCAGCGCTCACCCACAGACAACATCTACCTTCTGACTACCATCCTCACACTGGCACAGAGGATTTTTGCTCAGGGTAGAAGAATTATCATAAACTGGGTTCCCAGCCACATAGGGATCAGAGGTAATGAGCTTGCTGACAGATTAGCCGAAATCGGCAGGGGTATGCCCCCTAATCCCATGATAATACATCAGAGCCGAAAATTACTTAGGAGGAAGTGTACGGTGACGGCCAACTCCTTCCTCCTGCAGCTTCACAGAGAGGAAACGAGATATTCCCTCTCGGCCAGCTGGTACTCAGATGCCACATGCTATGAACCACTGGCACTCTCTGAAATAAACGGCGAGCCGAACGCCACACTTGTACATTACTTAGAGAATTGCGTGCACACGCAATTCCTAAGACAAAGCCCGCAGAACACAGCCGTCGTGCTGGTAAAGAGATTATACGAGATGCTTACACCACGGCTACAGGAGCGCCTGCTGGCAATCCCACCGCCACGGTAAGCACCGACTGTCAGACAAACAAATGAGACAGCCATAAAAAGCTGACACAGGCCGGGCCATAAATGAAAGGCCCGGGCGAAGCCAGAACTTCGCAAATCTCAAGCAAGCAAGCAAGTTTGACCATTCTCTCTGTATGCTTCCACGTTTGTGAATTTGGTCTTGGTGATCTTGAAGTATCTGAGGAGTTTGAACAATGGCATCAACAGAAAGTGCCTCAGTCACTTCAGTAGTCAATAAATGATTATTGTCACTTGTAGTCGCTTCGTTAGTGGTCACTGAACCAGTAGCGCTTGCAGCAGAACCTGTTGTTGTTGTATCATCTCCTGACATAACTGCTATGAGATCATCCTCACTCTCCAACCCTGAGACAACTTCTGTGGGTAGAGGTGAAGAAGTCAGGCCAACTATGGCTTCACAGCCAAACATAGCAGAGTGTGGAGACTTTATCCCTGAATGGTGAGCAGCATTTTTCTGAAACTGACCAAACTTGATACCAACTGACCAGTCTTGTGAATTATTGTCTGCAAGCCAGGTAACTAACATATCCTTAATGTCACCATTCGCACGTTCCACAGAACCCTGACTTTGTGATGATGGGGCTTCCCATGAACCATGGTGAGACTTGGCCATATTTCTTTTAGCTCAGTAATCACCCTGGATGTGAACTCTGAGCCATTATCCTTTGAAACAGAGGGGCACCATGGAAGGAATACTACAAGCTGAGCAACCTCTGCGCAGTTGGTTGAAAGGACGAGATGCAGAATTGGTGAAAGCATGGTCACCATGATCCATCTAAAGTTGGAGTGTGGCATTGATTGCATGTCAATCAAATCAATCTAGCCCCTAGATGCCAATTCCTTGCTGAGGATAGGACGCAGCACAACACCCTTGGTCATTGGCCTTTTCCTTTTCTTCTGACATTCCTCACACCGTGATTTGAAGAGCTCCAAGGCCTTTGTTGTGATGTTGGCATATTTTCGTTGTAACTCCTTAATCATGCGGTCGCGCCCACCATGTCCTGTTGCAATATGAGTACGTTTGATGACGTCAAAAGTCTCCTCAATAGTTAAATAATACAGGGGTGGCTCATCTGCATTTGTCCGTTTTTTATAAGCTTTTCCATGACACCACATTGGAGGACTTCATATCTGAAAAGAAATAGATTGAAATTAATTCAGTTAATCTATAATTATCACTACTAATTTAGAGTAAATATTATTCTTATTTGTTCCATAAATGTTAAAGTCAGTGACTAGATTTTGGGGCAGCAGTTACTACAAAAAAATACGAACCATAGATTGATCATGTCATATGAAATGCTTACAAAACATATCTGTCAGTCTGCATGAAATAGTCAAACAGTATATTATAACAATGATTTTAATCCTTACAGTGCAGACTTATTTTCATGAAAAATTGATCAGTATTACTTGCAGTCTCTGTTACCCCATGCTCTGGCTCCTTCTGCAGCCAGACCATGGAGTAACTGAGACTACAAGAAATACTGATCATAGTCATCAAACGGAATTTCATAACAAATGCTACATAGGTGTCACGCGTGGGATTTCTTGCTTACATTACTCTAGGTTTGGAATTGGCTCTGTCAGAGAAACTTTCTCTGTTATCTGACAGTAACCATAAAAGTAACACCAATAATTAACAGTGTACAACAGCAGGTAATGAAAACTATTATATCCCAGGGATTTACAACAAATAAACAAAATAACTTACTGGGACAGAAGATAATAGTCACTTCTACTCTTCATATAACTATTTGCTGGTGAAAATTTAATGCTGTCTATCCTTCTGTAGTACTCAGCCTTTGGGATAAGATATTTCTTGCTTTCTTTATAACATTTGAACAGCTCTCTTCAATACTCTCAGAAGTCATCCTACCAAACTAACCTGTCTCCAGTTAAAAAGAAAAAGATAGGAAAATAAACCACACCTTCCAACCAGCTATGCCAAAGAAAGCACCGCACAAGGGGTTTCGCCCCCCTACTTTTCTACTTCTTCCTTCTTAAATTTCTAGGTAGCTAGCTACCCTTTAGCTTCCCTTGCTACCCTTGGACTAAGGATTCCTCCCCCTTCTCCCCCTTTAGTTCATTAGACTCGCAACGCGGTAACATGGGGTACGTGAGGACAAACGAACGGAAGCGAAGGGAGGTCAGATCAGGTCGGAGGGTCGGGCGGACTATGTGCAGGGTTGGCCGGTATAAGGGAGAAGGCGGAGGATGTGGGAAGCGAGGAGACTGTCGGTAGGAGTAAAGCCGCTGTTCAGGTTGAAATTAGGCCAGCAGCTTTATTAAGGAGGATTCCACCAGTCTGCGGGCGTGGACATCATCGGAAGGAAAGACAATTCGCGCCGCTGCTAATATAAAGCAACTCATGGGCATGAAAAGAAAAAATGATTTATCAAAATATATTTTCCGATTTCACAGCCTTACTGA
>NC_051425.1:29750458-29752958 GCF_015228065.2 Penaeus monodon | reverse complement strand
GGTAACAAGTCTGTGCCTCTTATTTACAATATTTTCTCTTTTTATGCATAAGCATATTTACATTTTTGTTATTTTCCATTATTCATATTTGTCATTTGATTTGCATTATCCAGATGGCAGTAGGCTATTTTCTTTGCATAGGCTCTATATAATCTCTCTAGGTAGTCTGCAACTCAGTGGAAAAAAAAAGGGGAGGGGGTAAATAATAATAATAATGAATATATTTAACATTTTATTTGCCACCCCCCTCTCCTGAAATATTCAATTTTCTGTAACACAACCTGTGCCTCAGTCATGGTGACCAGGAATAGGATGTTGAGCATAGAAATACATCCTCCATGGAGTCTGTGCTCTTCTAGTCATGTCTCACGTTTATCGATGGGAATAAAGCAAAATCACAAAATGAGTGTAATCGCCCTCCCAAGAGGTTTGTGCACTGGTGGCATCCTGGCCTTCAGCCAAAAAGCTCATGATGGCAAGTTCGTGTCACCCAGCCCGCGCCCAGATTTTCCCATGATGGGTTGTTCATGTCTTCTGCTCCACGAGCCAAATTTTCTCATGAAACGATCATCACGTCATTGGATTGTAGGTGTTAATAATAGAGCCAATAATCTCTATAAAGATTACCAAAGATAATACTCACTGATACATGATATAATTTTCTCTTGCAAAGAATGTCAGAAATGAAGAAAATGGGTCATGACAAATACCATGCAGAGATGAAGTCCTTGGTGGGGATTTGGGGTGAAGCCTTCGAGTTAGGCAAGTTTTTGGATTATAGAGGATTGCCATGCATGAATATGGATAGTGAGAGTAATCAATATCAGTATTTTAGTATTGGTGATGTGTATTTTCCACTCCAGTGGCCAATTTGTTAGATTAATTATTTCATCAATTCCACGCATATTCTTTCCCTTAAGTTGGGTGTGATGTTAACCTTTTTTTGTTTATTTGTTATATAGCTTTTCTGCATTGATGGGTAACAATAGTATTAAGTGTAATGCTACTGACTTTATAAGGAAAGCCAGCTTTTAATGGAAAACTTTTGGTATTGCCCTCTCATTTTTAGACTAAATGTACCACAGTGACACTTAATCTAGTTTCATAATATTTTCCAGGATACAAGGTGCATATAGATTTTTTCTGAGTTGAAAGGGTACTTGACATGAACAGTACATATAAAGAGAAAAAAATGTTTTATTATTTGTGTGATATGGAACTTAGTTGCATTTTCCTAATTTTGGAAGTTATTTACTGAAAATAAACTAAGTGTCTCCTCTGTTTTTACGTCTATGATAATGAAATGTTGATTTTTATTTTACTTTTCCAGGTTTCTGACTGGACTGGTGCAACCTATCAAGATCGACGCTATGCCAGTAAGAATCTTTTTTTCTCAATTTGAATACCAAAATATATTGACTTTCAAAGATAGACAGATATCTTTTAGACATAGTTAATATTAATAGTATATTTTGTGAAAAATATGGATAGATATGAAGATGTAGACTACCTTCTTTAGGTAGGGTAACATTCTAAACTAGACCAGCAGAGATGAACAAAGTGGATAAGTGGATACAAAATTTGTGTATTTATATGTACAGTATACAGTAGAATGGATTGTTTTTGTATTGTCTTCCTCTTTTTCTTCAATTGATGAAAAATTGCATTAGCATGAGTGATCTCACGTTGTATATATGCCTATGTTATGGACTTCTTAATTAAATGCCATCCATTTAAAAGTTTGGCAAGTAGAAAAAGAATTTGAAATCTGTAGGTAAAAATGCCAGATGTCAACCATCAATTTTCATGTCATCTCTTATGAAATCTGTTGAATATTGTATGGTAGGATTTTGACAGCACTGGGAGACTCCATTTCCTGATAAGCACTGGCAAGAATTGTTTTGTTCTTAATGTTGCATAATTCTGGGTAATTTTTAAAACAATATAGAGGCAATTCTGAAGAAATACGCATTAGTAACAATCACAATTTGACATCTGAGCCAATCAAGTGTTCCAGTTATTTTAAAAATTGTAGTTAGGTACCAAGCAATTCAAAATGTGAGTGAAACTGAAGAATAGTTTGGTGTTTTGCTTTATAAAGTTCCATAGTTTTCAGTGGGCAAATTATATATAGAAGCGAAATTCATGTTTTGTAATTCATACCAAGAATTTTTTTTTTGTTGCTGCTGCAAAGTTATATCTCCCATTATGCTTGGGTCATTTACCATTGAGTCCAGGTTCTGCCCCTGGCTAGGCAGTTGAAATGGTTGTATGTTTAGGATTTATTGCCATATGATCCCTGGCTCTGGACCACGAGGGAGCACCATCCTGTAGACTTTCAGTGATGGTGGGCACATCTGAAGAGTTTCGTCGGCTGATTTTAAGTGTTGGTTGTGGTGTTTTTTTTTTTTTTTTTTATATATATATATTTTTTTCTAATTCCGCTTATATTACCCCACAACTTCCCTGACATATTTCATGCCCATCCCTGCTATCAGAA
>NC_051425.1:29742958-29745458 GCF_015228065.2 Penaeus monodon | reverse complement strand
AGAAAATTGGAAAAATATATTGATATTTACAATTGCAGAGACATATTGGTTTTGTAAGAAAAACTAAGAATTAAAAAAAAAGAGAGAGAAACAAAATAAGGACCATTATGTGCTACATGCAGTAGCACCAAATGCAGCAATTGATTCTGCAGAAAGAATATAGTTCAGTATTCAGTCATGGTATTCATATTTACAGTATATATATTGCATATGCACAAGTATGAGCTCTTACTCAAAGAAAAATCCAATAATGGCTGTACAGAAGCATTAAAAAAAAAGAAAAAAAAATTGTCTTGGAAGTATATGCAGGCATGGCAAGACTACATGCCTGCTGGCAGTTGGGTTTAACAACTGTCGCAAGATAGAACGCTTGGAGGGGGGGGGTGTAATAAATGTATTATCCATAAGCTATGCATTAATATTATAAAGACTAAATTTGAAGACAGTGATAATGAAAAGAGCCTAAAATTGAGATTTTTGATGAAAATTAACTATTTGAATTCTGGTATTTTTGTCTACAGACTTAGCAACAGAAAGTTTTAGATGGAAGGTGTTAGGAACAAAATCCACTTTCAGGCTTGATATTTTAATGTGAAGTTGTTTTTCTGCAGTAAAAGGGATTCATCCTAAAGTACAGGTGCCTGAAATAAAGTTCCTTTACCCTTTGAGGTTGTGTTTTAGTTAAATCACATTGTATGACTATCCTTTTCACTTCTTTTCTTTTCCTTTGTATGAAATATGTAGTAACTGTACCTGAAAGATATTTTGCTCTCCTGTATATTTCTCTGAATTGTCTTGTTTAGAAGATAAGACTTACAGAAATCTATGGATATACTGATAGGAAAAGAGAGATAATATAAAAATGGAGAATAAATTATATAGAAAGTCATCAGGATGGGGAAATGCCCCATAGAGAGAAGGGTATGTCCTCTGATTTATTGCATATTGATAGCATTAAATATTTTTTTTGAAAGTTACAGTAATTATATTTTTATATTGGTGTTCCCTACTTTTAAAACTTAAAGGGTAAGAAGGATGAAGAATTGGTATTGGTAGTCGTGTGTTATTATCATATAGTTCTCGTTTAAAGATGATCACAGAATCGTGTGTTGTATGACTGTTATTGAGGGAATAGCAGATATTGCTCTGTAGTTTTCTAATGCCTTGGTATTTACTTATTTGTCCATTTTTTAAATATATGTATATATAACTTTGTAGTTTTAAATGGAGTAATAGGAGTACTGTACGAGAAATGTTAGATTTTTAAAAAGTCGTTCTTTCTCTTTCCCACAGTTAAATACCAGTCAACCTTTGGTAGCATGCAGCAATATGCATATTACCATGAGGAAGACGAGTCAACCTTCCAGCATGTGTTCAAGACAAATGTGCCCAAACCTCTCTACCAGCGCGGTCGTTACATGCGCAATCAGCGTAATATGAAGAACCAGAGGAACCAGAAGGGCCCCCAGATGCAAGTTCTTGGCAAGGGAAACAAAAGAGAGTTAGTACGAAAGTTGGTATTTAAAATTGGCTTTTAAATAGTTTTACAATATATGAATTATATCATGAATACCATTGCCTGATGATATAATAGGTTTTTGTTCCAAAATATGTAAAGGGAAAGAGACCCGAAGTGCAGACACATTTCTAATCTGGAATTCAATCCTTTATTAAGGAAAAATTTCAGTTTTGGTTTCCAGAAAAAGAAGCAGCAACAGCAGCATCGCAACCGATGGAATCGCGGTGGACATCCCCCCATCAAGAACCGCGATGCCTCGGTCACCGTGCGGCCAGGTTGGAAGGTTATCGAGGAAATGGACTTCCCTCGCCTCTCCAAGCTCTCCCTGCCCAATGTGGATGACCCTAAGGACCTGTGAGTTATAGTTGTTAAGGATGGTAGCATTAGTGAAAATGATAATGTAATTTCATTATAATGGTGGTATTGACAATGTTATATAGTGATAATGTAAATCAGGATTTTTTTAAGGTGCCCCAGTGAGTAATAGTTATTTGTGCTTGGTTTACTACAGAAATTTCACCAGCCTTTGTCTTTTAAGAGACACCCTGGTGATGTCAACTTCCTTTAGAGAAGAAAAAAATAGGTAAAACAGTCTTATGAAGCCCTCCAATCTTTCTATACAGGTACCTTTGTGGCTCCTTAGAATGTTATGACAAGACATATGACAGAGTGACTGTCAAAAACGAGAAGAAGTTGACTCGCATTAACCGCATCTTCCACAAGGTCACAACCACAGATGACCCAGTCATCCGTCAGGTAAAACTTACTTCTTTATTTCCATCGCTGTCTTTCTCTCCTGTTTAGGGGAATTCCCATATGATTACCTGCTTTCTCTCATGTTAAGTGTCTGTTAATTGAATGATAGAGAAGTAGTGTACTGTATTAGTACTTCAATTTGACTGTTATTTTGAAAAGGTGGGACTTGAAGAATATTAATGTTTGTGTTGACTAAGTTATATTTAGAGTTTAAATTCAATGTAG
>NC_051425.1:29732958-29737958 GCF_015228065.2 Penaeus monodon | reverse complement strand
TCTTGGCAGGCTCGGACCAGATCAAGTTCGGGTTAGTGGCTGTTTTATTTTGTTTTTGAATATATTTTTGAATGAAATATGTTGCTAGTAGTGTAGTATAAAATATTGTATGATTATTAGTGATTAAGTATAAGGCTAAGAGATACAAGTTAAAAATATATTAGATTTATTTGTTGAATTAGAAGATGAGAACTTAAAACCATACAAAATTAACACTACATGTGTAATGATGTATTTACACCTTACTTAACCACATGCCACCAGGGAAGATGCATAAAAAGTGGGGAAAATATTGTGCTCATTTTTTATTTTTTGTGAAATGTCTCTGCACATAGATGGCTCTGCTAGTGCTCAGCCACAAAGGAGTCAATTAGTAGACTTTGTTATCTTACCTGATTTCACCTTTCCTTGAATTGGCGGGAAAAACATGTTTTTTACAAATGCTATGAATATCAGTGCCATTATTTTTATTATAAACATAATAATTAGTATAATTTTATAAACATTAGTAAAATAAGATAACGTAAAATATTTTCATAGATCAAGGAAAAGGGTGAATGAGCGAAACAGGCAGTACTCGTAATTGGCGTATTGGTGATTTTGTACAAGTGTAGCCATCTCTGTGTAAGAACAATTAATAAAGTGAACTCACCGTGGGCATGGCATGTACATACATGCCATTTCCATTGGCAATGAGTTCATTCTAGTTCACCTTGCTGGACTTGAAATATTGTCTGTCGCTATTTAGGCTTTCCAGTATCCATAGATATCTATATATTAGACATATCTTGAAAACAACCTACTGTCACTGTTGCATCAAAGAAACAAAAGTAAATATATAAACATGTTTACCAGGTATATGCACATTATATTCATCCAATTTACACAAACTCCAGCTATGTGTCCCGTGTGAATGTGCGTGATTCAACCAAGCACATGATCCTGGGGACGCAGCAGTTCAAGCCCATGGAGTTTGCCAACCAAATCAACCTCAACATGGATAACGCCTGGGGTATTTTGCGTTGCATCATTGACATGTGCATGAAACTGCCTGATGGCAAGTACCTCATCATGAAGGATCCTAACAAGGTGGGCTAGAATTTTATTTGGTTAATATTTCCTCTTTTTTTGTTTTCTTCTTTTCCTTTCTTTCTTTGACTTTTTCTCATTTTTTCTGTGCTTTTGTACTATTGCTTTTCTTTTGTTGTTAATTTCTAATCCTGTTTAGACTCATTTTGTAAATACAATTTAAATTTATCTCTTTATATTTGAAATGTGTTTAATTATTTTTCATTATTACTGTTTTAGTCATGTCATCTTTATTGAAATGCACATATATGTGTAGAAAAAAATTAAACCAAAGAGAAATAGTTATTTTCTTGGTCTTTGTTAATGTTCATAGTTCCTTCCATGTGCCTGTCAAACCCAATTCTATTCATGTAATAAGAAGATGCAGTAGTAATTATAATGATTGTGATAATAGTGATAGTGATGATTATAATGATGAGATGGTGATGTTAATAGTGATAGTAATTATGATAATGATAGTAATGATAAAAAAGGGAATCATCGTAAGAGCATTTCTTTCTCTCACCTTCAGGCCATGATTCGTCTCTATGACATCCCGGACAACACCTTCGAGTCAGACGAAGAAGAAAACGAGAAACAAGGTGATGGTGAGGGTAAGCAAGCAGTTCCATAATGAAGCTTGTGTTTGCTTTTTATTTTGTTTCTTAATTTTTGGAGAGTGATCATTCCGTGCTAAAGAAAAGGCATGCTGTTGTTTGTTTGATAGTGTTTATATGCTGATGTGAATATAGAAAGTGTTTATATAGAATCTATATCCTCTGCCTTTTTTTCTTTTTTTTTCTTCTCAGGTGATGAGTAAACCATGAAATCTATAGGGGTGTCTCATATGAGCTGCCGCAGTTCCTCCTCCATTGCCACAGAAAAAGTAATTGTGTCCAGCATTGACGATAGAGATCAACCTGTCTAGCTGTTCCGTTTGGTGTATTTTATGCTGTATTTCATATTATGGTGCAAGTCCTTTAATTAAAAGATGCATTTTTATTATTTTTTTTCTTTTTTATATAATGATGTATAGAAGCTCTCATTAAATATTAATAAAGGAACTGCTTGGTTTCTAACTTGTTTTTTATATCCTAAGACTTAATGGCCAATGTAAAATTGTTTGGATATGCAAGCAATGCAAAATCATTGTTTTTTATTCGTTAGATTTGCATATATACTTTCATTCCTTCTATTTCACACTTTTGCCATTATGTCTGTCTCACTTTACTCACTTCTATCCCACCTATTCAGTTGTGTCTCTATACCTATCCTTTTCTTTTTTATGCCATTGTTTCTTTCCTGGCTGTCTCTGTCCCCGTTTTTCCTTTTAAAGAGGTGAGTTTTCGGGTTACAGACCAAAAAGAATTAATTCTGCAATTTCTAGAAAGAGAATTCTTCATTCACATTAACAACTACCAACTGAAAAAAGGTTATACACATTTGTAAATGGGCAGTTGTATTCTTAGATGAAGTAATGGATATATTTAAGAGAAAAGATGGAAAGGCACATATTCTAACACCAACTTGATGCATTTATTGTACGGTGGGAGAAAACAGTGGAGGAACATGACAGAATAAATGTAATGCACATTATTAGTTGACAACCTACACCATTATCGCTCTGAAGTATGATTACATCCCCCCCCCCCAATCCCTTGCTCATTGTTGTTGTGGGGGGCTTAGGAGGCGGAGACTGAAGCCCAATGTATAGGATCACCTGTACCTTGGACCTCGGCCCTCGCCACAACTTTTGCAAGATCTTTCCTTCTTCTTTCCTTTTCCTTTTCTGCTTCATCCCTCTGTCCACTTATCCAAATCATAAACTCCCTTTTTACTCGCTATATCCAGGGGGAAATGGCAACAGTGCCCTCTTCTGCCATATTTTGGTTCACAGGGCGATGTTAGCGAAGCAGAAAATGTTCAATGAATAAGTAAATAATACAATTATATTTTTCTGTATTATTTATAACTGGGGAAGGAAATTGCACAGTTCCAGAATACATCTCGAAGTGAAAAGAAGTTGTATTATAATAAATTCCGCCCACAAATCCCACTCCGTTTATTTTAAATCTCGCCTAAAACGAGTTTCCCTTGCTGAACATTATTATTACCACCATTGGCTCTGTTATTATTATAACTTATTACGTTGCCATCTTTATTATTACCATTGTCGTTTTTGCCATCGCCAGTTTTACATTTATGAAAGGAATTATCATCATACTACTGCCATTGTCATAGTAACTGTTTTCTTATTGCCATTCACTTGGTCATAGTCGATGTCATCTTCAATGATAATGACATTATTATTATTATAGGAAAAAAAGACAAGAAGCCTTGCCAAGAGGAGGACATGATACAAAGGCCTAAGCTTACCAATGTGTGTGTAGTGTGCCTGGCTGAATGGAATACATGGTTAATTGGAAAACAGCACCATGACAGCCGCGTTGTTATTGTTTCACAATGACTGACCAAGGGACTAATTCCCCATCGGCACTATCTGCCTTTTATCTAGGACATGCGCGCCCTCCACATCTGCAATCCATTAGTACCTGGGTGGAGAGATCTATTTCCTACATCTGTTCTTCTCTAAACTGTCACGTTACCTAGAGCCCTGCGTACCTTCTACTACAATGCCTCTCCAGAAGAGACTCCTCACCTCCTTGTTCTCAGGCTGCCCTACACTGTGGAGATTTACCCTCTTCGTCACCCCCTTCACCCTCTCAACTGCAGGCGTACTTTTCGCCAGTTAATCACACCATCGCAACCTGGTCTACACCAGTCCTCTCTCTACCTCGAAGATGAGCACCTACGATAATCCTGTACTTTGGTGAGACAGTCTCCTCAAGCGTCTGTCTCAACATGAATACGCTGAATCCGGGGGGAACCAACAACAGCGCCCTCTTCTGCCATCAGTGGGACACAGGTGAACCGCTGTAATTCGCATTGATAAATCAGCTTCATAATTTCAACTTCACCAGTTAATTTTTCTCCTCGATTCTCGCATCCTCCACCTATCTCCTTGTGCTGGCCACCCTTCGACTTGACCTGGTCTCCCTTTGTTTCTGTTCACCTGTCTTCACCTGTTCTGCGTTCATCATTTTGCTTCTATACACACACACCCCCCAATCCCTTGCCCGTTGTTGTCGTGGGGAGGCTTAGGAGGCGGAGACGGACCCAATGATGGGGAACTCCCCAGCCTTGGGACTCAGCCCTCGACTCAACTAATTTTGCATGGTCTTTTTTTCCTTCCCACTTTTCGTTTCTGTCCCTTCACCAAACCCTTCTGCTATCCACCTCCTAAGGTGTGAGAGCCGTGCTGAAAGAATGAAAGGCTGACTTTGTGCCAGTCCTGAACGGCCTGAGGGAGCCATGGGCACGGTATTCCCCTGATTTAGTTACCTAGCCCTTACCCCTCAAGGGGACCCTGAGGGGTGGACTGTTTTTATCCCCAACATAACCCAGGCTTACCATGGCTAGTAATGAAAACATATCCCCATTATTAGGGGCAATGAGGCTTGCCCCTTTATCAAATAGCCCCAACGATGTAAACCCACCCGATTCCCTGACCCCAGGCTCTCCTTTGACCACGGCTCCGAACACTGCAATAACTACCCCCTCATCTATGCCTACTTGTACAGTAGCCAACAATCAACCCTTAAGGAACATTTCCACTCTCCCAGCATGCTCAACTTCAACACCTCTATCCCCACAACCTCCAACATCAACCACCCCATCCTCCCTTATTAACACCTTACAGCCTTATTACCCACCTCCCAATAACACTACCTCCCTCAACACTACTCCATCTTCGTCACGCCCCCGCCCTTCTACTACCCCTATCTCTACAACAATTTTGAATACTCTCTTTAGCGCAGCCAAATGGGACCGATTTTTCGTGATCCCTCCCCAGATCCCCTTTTCCCAATGTT
>NC_051425.1:29727110-29732858 GCF_015228065.2 Penaeus monodon | reverse complement strand
ATTTGTATAAGTTAATCTTTTTTAATTGGGCCATTCACTTTGGTTTCATATTCGTTTGTCATTTTTTTCATGTTTATTGGAACATTCATTTAATTTCATTAAAAAAGGAAAAAAAGAAAAGAACCCTTTTCCCAAGAGGAGGACATGATACAAAGGCCTAAGCTTACCAATGTGTGTGTAGTGTGCCTGGCTGAATGGAATAATGGTTAATTGGAAAACAGCACCATGACAGCCGCGTTGTTATTGTTTCACAATAAATGCCCAAGGGGACTAATTCCCCATCGGCACTATCGCCTTTTATCTAGGACATGCGCGCCCTCCACATCTGCAATCCATTAGTACCTGGGGGGAGAGATCTATTCCTACATCCTGTTCTTCTCTAAACTGTCAGGGTACCTAGAGCCCTGCGTACCTTCTACTACAATGCCTCTCCAAAAGGGGAACTCCTCACCCCCCTTTTTTCTCAGGCTGCCCTACACTGTGGAGATTTACCCTCTTCGTCACCCCTTCACCCTCTCAACTGCAGGCGTACTTTTCGCCAGTTAATCACACCATCGCAACCTGGTCTACACCAGGCCTCTCTCTACCTCGAAGATGAGCACCTACGATAATCCTGTACTTTGGTGGGGACAGTCTCCTCAAGCGTCTGTCTCAACATGAATACGCTGAATCCGGGGGGAAACCAACAACAGCGCCCTCTTTTGCCATCAGTGGGACACAGTGTAACCGCTGTAATTCGCATTGATAAATCAGCTTCATAATTTAAAACTTCCCCGGGTTAATTTTTCCCCTCGATTCTCGCATCCTCCACCTATCTCCTTGTGCTGGCCACCCTTCGACTTGACCTGGTCTCCCTTTGTTTCTTTTTTCCCTGTTCACCTGTTCTGCGTTCTTCATTTTGCTTCTATACAAAACACCCCCCCAATCCCTTGCCCGTTGTTGTCGTGGGAGGCTTAGGAGGCGGAGACGACCCAATGATGGGGAAATCCCCAGCCTTGGGACTCAGCCCTCGACTCAACTAATTTTGCATGGTCTTTTTTTCCTTCCCATTTTTCGTTTCTGTCCCTTCACCAAAAAACCCTTCTGCTATCCACCTCCAAAGGTGTGAGAGCCGTGCGAAAGAATGAAAGGCTGATTTTGGGTGCCAGTCCTGAAGGGCCCCTGAGGGAGCCATGGGCACGGTATTCCCTGATTTAGTTACCTAGCCCTTACCCCTCAAGGGGACCCTGAGGGGGGACTGTTTTTATCCCCAAACATAACCCAGGCTTCCCATAGCTAGTAATGAAAACATATCCCCATTATTAGGGGCAATGAGGCTTGCCCCTTTTTTCAAAATACCCCAACGATGTAAACCCCCCGATTCCCTGACCCCGGGCTCTCCTTTGACCACGGCTCCGAACACTGCAATAACTACCCCCTCATCTATGCCTACTTGTACAGTACCCAACAATCAACCCTTAAGGACATTTCCCACTCCCCCAGCATGCTCAACTTCAACACCTCTATCCCCAAAACCCTCCAACATCAACCACCCCATCCTCCCTTTTTAAACCCCTTACAGCCTTATTACCCACCTCCCAATAACACTACCTCCCTCAACACTACTCCATCTTCGTCACGCCCCCGCCCTTTATACCCCTATCTCTACAAAAATTTTTGAATACTCTCTTTAGCGCAGCCAAATGGGACCGATTTTCGTGATCCCTCCCACAGCTCCCTACACTAACAACCCCTTCCTTCCAACAATGTCTCCAAAACAAGTAGGTAAAGTCTTTTTCCGTAGCCGACCCGACCGCTCCCGTCTTGTCACAGTAATATCCGAAAACCAAGCTATAGCATTAACAAAACTAACTGACCTATATGGTACCCCATCCTTGCAGAACCCCATCCAACCCTAAATACTTGCCCCGGGAAACAGTTTAAATCTCCGCAAATTGCCCAATCTATGAAAAAGGGTTGTCAGACTGTGGAGAAACCTACTTTCCTGTCTCACAGACTATGATGCAACATCAGTACAATGCTACTCCGTTCCCCCAGAGGTCATCGAAAAGAAACCCACTAACATAGCCAAATTACCTTTCCCTCCCTGTTCGTCCCTACCAACCCCTCCACGTCAGTTTCAAAATTGTTGGCGGGCTAGGACACCCAGCCAAACATTGCCGTTTCCACAGCCAGATGCCCACTATGTGCCCAACCTGGCCATACCCGATTAACTGCTCTGCACAATCACGCACATGTGCCAACTGTGGCGGCCCCCATAATGTATTTTATAGGGGCTGTCCCACCTACAAGTTTGAGTCTGAGGTAGCAACTCTCCGATTCAAACTTGGACCCCACACTACGTGAAGCCAGACAGGAAGCACGTGGTTTCTCTCTTACTCCTTACTCCAGTAATACTGCTCATTCTAACCAATTCTCCTAAACCCACTCCCCCTTCTACCTCCTACCCTTCCCCAGTCAAACTCTTTTGCCATCTAAACCAGACACTCCAATCTCTACTACAGATACTCCAATCACCACTACAACCCCAACACCTTCCCTCTCCCTCCTCGACTACCCGGTAACAGACAGAACAAACGTTCCAAACCCCCCCCCTTCCCTACACACAAAAACCTCCACCTTCCTTTGCCCCTACGCTTGAGACACCAATCCCCTCCTTCCCCCCCTCACAAAAAATCCCCAACCAATCCCCCTCAGAAGAAACTATTTGAAAATATTCAAGATTACTTAATGAAAACTGACACTCAACCTCCAAATCTTACAATCTCCTGCTCCTTTCACACTGCAAGTAACTGCTGATATCCATCCCTCCTAACGATATCCCCCCCTACACCCTAATCCTCCTAACCCCTCCCAACAAAAGCCCATCCCCCCCGACCCCAACCCTGCCCACATTACCCTCCCACCATCCCCCCTATCCCTTCCATTCCCTCCTGGATACACACGTGAATCCCTTATGTACCCCCCCCACCATCCCCTCTATCCCTTCACTCCCTCCTTGATACCACGTGAATCCTTATGTCACAAATATCCCCTTCCCCAGACCCTCTGTCTCCTAATACCCCTCCTAGTAGAACACCAACACCAACACCTCTCCCATCTCAGACCTCTCGGTCCTTATCCCACCTCTAGCTGCTTCCCCTCAAAATCTCCAAAACATACTACAATCTATATCACTAAAGTATAACTATCCATCTTGGAATATTCGCGGTTTTTCCCCTCCCACAGAAATGACCTTTGTCATATCCTTTCCTCTTATAACCCATTATTGTATGCCTTCAAGAGACCTTTCTTACACATCCTCCAATACCAATCCCCAATTATCATTGTCTCTTCCCCACATTCCCTTTATGTCTCGTCCATACTTACCTCTGCTTTCCCCCACCTATCCTCCCTTCACCGACCTCCCAACCTATCAGACATCCTTACAGAATCCACACTTTCTGTTCCAACAACCTATTCTCTTTCCTCAAACGCATACATCCCCTCCATCTAATCTAACTCCTTCCCACACCCACCTAACCCTTTCACTCCCAATTCCTTTGCCCAGCTTAATACAACTAATCACTAACTCAACCACCCTTCCCTAACATTAACTATAGTGATACATGACCTTAGATGTCTAGCACATTTATCTTGCTTTTAACCATTAACCATTCTATACCCAACACACACACACACACACACACACACACACACCACACAACCCACACCCCACACACCACACACACACACACACACACACATTATATATTATGTATTATATATTATACATTATATATATATATATATATATATATATATATATATTATATATATATATATATAAAATATATATATATAATATATATATATATATAAATTTTATATATATATATATATATATATATTATATATATATATCTATATTATATATATATATATTTTTCTATATATATATATATATATATATATATTTATATATATATATATATATATATACATATATGCACACATACATATGTATGTATGTGTATGTGTGTTGTACATAGGTGGTATCTACTACTTGTCTGATGGTTTATCTCTGTGTGGAGCGATTGAGTGGGTGTGAGTGACCACTGTTATGACAGGTCGAGCCGCGAAGGCTCCCCGTCGGCGAAAGACATGGCCTGTGTTGTTGCTGCTCGTTAAGGTGCTGGAGTGTGATGTTGAAATCGCAGTTTAGTTCAGTTCAGTGAGATTTTCGAAGTCTTACTCCGCCCGTGCCTTATTTGAATGTGTCCCAGCGTGCTTCAGTAATTTAGAGTTGTCTCAACTGATTTATCATCACTGAATGCCAACAGGCTCTCCACCCTCCACGATGTAAGCAAGAGGCAGGATCTCAAGCCCGGCGGCTGTGGTGGGCGGTCCTGTCTCAGAAATTGTGTGCTCGCACCTCTGTAGTGTAACGGTGGCGTCTACAGTGCTTGCGACACCTGTCAGCATGGTCAGTGATGCCAATAATCTGCCATACACAGTAGTAGTCTAGTCTGATTCTGTGAAGAATGACTTCGGTACCTCCAGCAATTGTTGCAGAGAGTGCCAGTAACTCAGCCTGTGGCATTTGAATACCATCTGTCCGAGGTTCTCGCTCCTTCTCTGCGTAGCTGCAGGACAGCGGCCTGTCTTGTGGCTATGGCTTCATACCTTATGAGTTTTTGGCTTGGATGAATTACCATGGGATTTGGGAGCACGCCCCGGTAAATTTCAGCTAGTTTGTCAGCACGCTCATTCCAGTGTGGCCGGGGACCCAGTTTATAATGATTTCTTTTTTTACCCTGATCAAGAATCATTTGTGCTATGGTAAACACAGGTAGATGTCGTTCGGCTTGTTATGTTGCACTGCCAGTGGCTGCCCTGGAATCTGTGTGTAACTATGTGCCCTTCCCTCTGGGACGCGTGGGCTAGGGCTTCCACGATAGCAGCTGCCTCTGCCTGGGGCGATAAGGTGTTGCAGTATCCCTCGCTGCAAATCCGGCGCCTGCAGTGTGGGTTAAAATCAACTGATCAATCCGTGAAGTAGGTTCTACTACCCGAAGGAGCGATGGTTGCAATGACCCTCTCTGATGCCTTCAGTCTAAGAAGGGATACTGATTCTTTCTCTTTGACAAGCTCATGACTGAAAACTCGACCAAGCTTTGTGCCTCGGCAAGGATTCAACAGTCATGGTAGGGGAGTCCATGCCCTTAGCAAGTAGCTGCTCTTTGATCTGACACTATATTAACGTCCTGTGTAGAGCAGCCAGTCATTGCTTGCAAAGTGCTAGTAATCCAGTTCTAGGTGTCTAAGTACGTTTTGTCTGGTATATGTGTTTTGGCTTGTCAACGATCAGGCGACAGAATCATAATCAACGATGCTTTATGTCTCCCGGGCATTGCTCTCATGACAGACAGTCTTGCCTTGGTTTCGTCAGCCAGGTACTGGACTACCTCTCGGGAAGAGAGGTTCTGGTCGACTCATACCCTAAGGAATTGGAAGTCCTGAACCCACTCTAGGTCCAATCCCAGGACTGCAGATATGTACCATGGATGTTAAGTCTCAGAGCTTAAACCCTGTCCTGCAACATTCCTTAGGTACAAGGTCTGTATGTATATATATATATATATATATATATATATATATATATATATATATATATATATATATATATGTGTGTGTGTGTGTGTGGTGTGGGTGTGTGTGTGTATATATATTTGTTATATATATATGTGTGTATATAATATATTATAA
>NC_051425.1:29717210-29720423 GCF_015228065.2 Penaeus monodon | reverse complement strand
AAAAAAAATTTTAAAAAATTTAAAAAAAAAAAAAAAAAAAAACCCAACACACACACCACAAAAAACACCACACACACCCCAAAAACCACAACCCCAAACACACACACACAACCCACACAACACAAACACACACCCCAAACACCAAAACCACACCCCACCACGCATGACAACGCGCACACGCACACACACACACCACAACACACCCCACACACTTACATACACAATGTGTGTATGTGTGTGTGGTGTTGGGGTGTGTGTGTGGGTGTTGTGATCATAAAACCCAGCTGAACATTCCATTGAGAACAGAGGCCCTTTTTTTTCCCATGGTTTTTTTTTTTTTCTTTGACTTGCACTTCTGTTTCCGTTCTGTTCCCTTTAATTTGTAGTTCGTAGCCACTCAGATCTAATGTCTGGTTCCCCTTGTGTTAAATTATACCGGTAAATTTATTTCTTTGTCCAGCATTCGTTTTGTCCCGCTTATGAGGCCCTGCCCAGGGCCCTTTCCTTTTTTTTAAGTCCAAAACTAGGGTTTTCCTTTTTGGTTGTTTCCTGATCCACGTTGCCCCCCTTATTTTAAGCTTTTTCCAGCACCAATTTTTTCCATTTTCTCTGGGCACTTGTGTTCCTCTCCTGTTCTTGGTCTTTTAGTCCATTTTTGATCCATAGGTCATGCCTGGGAGGACGAAAAAGTTTTAAAAACAAAGGGGGCAACAACCCTCAATTGTTACGTTTTGTCCCGAAAGAACTCCAACTAGCCTAATAGTCAACTTAAGTGCATGTATGTTCTTTTTGTGATGTCTGTATGGAGTGTGGTGTGTGTTCCCGGGGTTTTTGTTTTTTGTGCTGTGGGGTGATGTAAAGGGGTGGGTGAGTGTGTGTGTGTGTGTGTGGGGGGGGGGTGATGGTACTTGAACAATGCTCCCAGCTCTGAGTCTGAAATGACATATGCCTCTTATGAAATACATCTTTCCATGACTCGACTGTCACGTTTCTACAAAAGCTGTTATTACAGTCAGCGTATAAGTGATATGACACGAGGGGGGGCAAACGACAGCATTTTTAAAAACCAAACCCCACCTCACTTCATTACCATAAACAAAAACGTTTTTGTATATATTTTTTTAGATCATTTCCTAGGGAGTGTTAAGTTGGTCTGTTCCCCCTTTTTCGCCAAAATTATTTGTATTAGATAATACGACAAGAATAGATGTCAGGAGGATAAATATATGATGAAAGGGATTAGTCACTGTCTTTATCTCATTTGTGCTCTCTCTCTCTCTCTCTCTCTCTTCTTTTTCTCTTCTCTCTCTCTCTCTCTTTCCCTCTTCCTTTTCTCTTTCTAATCTCTCTCTCTCTCTCTCTCTCTCTCTCTCCCTCTCCCCCTCCCCTTCTCTCTTTTCTCTCTTCCTTTTCTCTTTCTTCTCTCCCTTTTTTCTCTTCTCTCTTTTTTCTCTTCCTCCCCTCTTCCTTCCTTCTCCCCTTTTCCCCTTCCCCTCCCCTCCTTCTCTCTTCTTTTCTCTCTCTTGTTTTTCTTCTCTCCCTTCTCTCTTTCATTTTTCTCTCTTTTTCTCATTCCCCCTTTCTATGTCTCTCTCTCTCTTCTCTCTCTCTCTCCCCTCTCTTCTTCTCTCTCTCTTTCCTATTCCCTTCTTCCCTTCTCCCTTTTTTCCCCCCTTTTCCCCCCCCCCCCCCCTTTTTTTTTTTTTTTTTTTTCATTCCCTCCCCCCCTTCTCTCTTTTCTTTCCATTCCCTCCTTTTTGTCTCTCCTCTCTCTCTTTTCTTTTTCGTTTTCCCCTTTTTTCTTTTCTCTCTCTTCTCTCTTTCTTTCTCATTTACTCTATCTTATTCTGTCTGTCAGAGAGAGAGAGAGAGAGAGAGAGAGAGAGAGAGAGAGAGAGAGAGAGAGAGAATGAGAAAGAGAGAGTGAGGGGGGGGGCAGTAATAAACGGATTATAATGTTCACAACAAAGGATGGTGCCATTATCTTTATCTTAATGGATATAATTTAATGTTTTATCTTTTGTCTCGATGCATCATAATGTATATTGGAATTATATGCTGAATGACTTACTGATAAGAAATAGCTTATTGTTGTTGGGGATAAAGAAACACATACAAACACACACGCAGACACACACACACACAGACACAGACACACGCACACACACACACACACACACACACACAACACACACATACACACACACACACACACACACACACACAAACACACACACACGCACACACACACACACACACACACAAACACACACACACACACACGTACACACTAGCAATCTTGTTTCTCGAGGGGAAATATTGTAAGCTTTTGCAACGGACGTTCGTGCTCACTTGCAATACGGCGGCAGCATACAAAGCTAGTAATGAGCTGGAACACATTGCAGTACAAGAACATACAGATGCAAATTCAACACGAGGGCCTCTGTTCTTCTGTTCTCGCTGTTCTTCTCACGTTTGTTCTCGTTCATTTCGGCTGTTGGCTGGTTGCTATTTCCCTTTGCTATGTTGCTGTCTGTTACTTTTGCGTTTGGTTTAATTTTGTGGACGTGTGTTTGTTCGTTTTAATATGTTTGTTCTCTCTTTCCCTCTGTCTGTCTGTCTGACTGTTTCTTTCTCTGTCTCTCTCTCTCTCTTCCTCCTTCTCTCTCTCTCTCTCTCTCTCTCTCTCTCTCTCTCTCTCTCCTCTCTCTCTCTCTCTCTCTCTCTCTCTCTCTCTCTCTCTCTCTCTGATATTGACAAACCATATAAAGTCTATAATGGACTGTCTCGGAGAGAGCGGGTTACACCAACCAGGCTAGGCATAGTATATCAGTACACTATACATTATATACAGGATGCACTTTTGAAGGCAAAGCCAATCTCATATCACTGCAAAATGTGCAAGGCACCCCAGTCGCATAACCTTATGCATTACTTACTTTGCTCGAAAACTGCATCCTATCGATCAAACAGCACTTTCGAGAGACCAGCACTTATTGCTTACGTTAATTTCATTGTAGACACTGGTTTTGTCTTTGATATGATTAGTGATATAATTTTTTTACCAACTAGAGGATATGTGAATAATATAAGCACAATGGCACAACCCTTCAGGCAGGTATAAAAAATGTTTGATTGACAGCCCTCTACAAAAATAGAAGCATAGCCAGTTTGGATAGATGCTATAGCGTCTTACCCTAGCTTTTTGCAGGG
>NC_051425.1:29692210-29712210 GCF_015228065.2 Penaeus monodon | reverse complement strand
AAACCATCAACAAGTAGTAGATACACCATGTCAAACACATCACAACAAAATGTATGTGTGCATATTTTAAATAAAAATATATAAAAAAAAATAAAAATTTTATATATATATATCAATATAAATATATACACACATTAATTAATTTTTTTATATTTTTTAAATTATACATAAAATTTTATTATATATATATTATAATATCATATATTATATATCATTAAAATAATTTTAATCAATATATATATATAATATTTTATATATAAAATATATATATATAATATATAATATAATATTATATATTATATATCCCTATCAACTTTTATTTTATAGTAACAAAATACGTAATACCATATATATATATATATAAAATTAATTAATATAATATATAAAAATATATATATTTATATTTATTATATTATTATTAATTATTATATAAATATATATATTAAATTTAATAAAATTATATATTATATATATATATGTATAATAAAAATACAAATTTAAAATGTGTGGGGGGCGGTGTGTGTGTGTTGGTGTGGGGTGTGTTTGGTGTGTTGTGTGTGTGTGGTGGTGGGGTTATAAGGTTAATGGTTAAAAGCGATAAAGTGCTAGACTCTAAGGCAGGCAATATTTAAATGTTAGGGAAGGGGGTTGGTTTTATTTTAGTTGTATAAGGGGAAAAGGTGGTGAGTGAAAGGGTTAGAGTGGGTGTGGAAAGGGTTTGATTAGATGGGGGGTTGTTGCGTTTGAGGAAGAAAAATGGTTTTTGGAACAAAAAGGGGGATTCGAAAGGATTCGATTTTTGGGAGGTGGGTGAAGGGGGATGGTGGGGAAAGCGGGGGAAGTATGGCGAGACTAAAGGGAATGGGGGAAGAGACAATGAAAATTGGGGGATTGGTATTGGGGGATGTGAAAGAAAGGCTCTTAAAGGGCTACAATAGATGGGTTATAAGAGGAAAGGATATGCAAAGGTCAGTCTGTGGGAGTGGAAACCCGCGAATTTCCCAATGATGGTAGTTATACTTTAGTGTATAGATTGTAGTTGTTTGGAGTTTTTAGGGGGAAGCTAGAGGGTGGGATAAGGAACGAGAGGTCGAGATGGAGAGGTGGGGATTTGGTTTTCTACTAGGGGGGGGTTTAGGAGACAGAGGGTCTGGGGAAAGGGGGGAACTTTGACAAAGGGATTACGTTGTATCAAGGGGGGAGTAAAGGGGATAGAGGGGATGGTGGGAGGGTTACTAAGGGTTCCGTGTGTACCCCAGGAGGGAAGGGAAAGGGATGAGGGGAGGGGGGGGGTTAAATGGGGGCGGGGTTTGGGGGGGGGGGATGGGCTGTTTTGGGGAGGGGTTAGGAGGATGGGGTAGGGGGGTATCGTTAGGGAGGAGGATTCAGCAGTTATTGCAGTTAAAGGGAAGGAGTTGTAAGATTGGGGGTTTGAGTGTCTTTTTCCTTAAGAAATCTTAAATATTTTCAAAAGTTTTTTTGGGGATTTGGTTTGGGGAGTTTTGGAGGGGGGGAAAGGGGATTGGTGTCTCAAGGTAGGGGAAAGGGGAAGGTGGAGGTTTTTGTGTAGTGGGGGAAGAGGGGTGGAACGTTGTTCTTCTGTTCGGGAGTGCGAGGAGGGGGGGGGGGGAAGGGTTTGGGTTGTAGGGTGTTTGGATTCTGTAGTAGAGATTGGAGTGTCGGGGTTTGGAGGGCAAAAGAGTTGAGGGGAAGGTAGGAGGTAGAAGGGGGGGAGGGGGTTTAGGAAAATTTGGGTTTAGAATGGCAGATTACGGAGAAAGGAGTAGAGAAAAAACACGTGTTCCTGTCGGCTTCACGTAGTGTGAGCCCAAAGTTGAATCGGAGAGTTGTACCTCAGTAAATTTGTAGGTGGGACACCCCCTATAAAAAAATTTAGGGGGGGCCCC
The DNA here is from genome assembly GCF_015228065.2 of Penaeus monodon. Classification (NCBI taxonomy): domain Eukaryota; kingdom Metazoa; phylum Arthropoda; class Malacostraca; order Decapoda; family Penaeidae; genus Penaeus; species Penaeus monodon. The sequence goes on along the minus strand of NC_051425.1, from coordinate 29,710,303 downwards.
CAAAGTTGACATGTGCGTGATTGTGCAAGCATTAGATCGGGATGGCCGGTTGGGCCATAGTGGGATCTGGTGTGGAACGGCAATTTTTGGGCGGGGTTTCCAGACGCCAACAAATTTTGGCACTGACTGGAGGAAGGGGTTGGTTTTTGGGACAAACAGGGGGGAAAAAATAATTTCATTTATTTTCTTCATACCTTAAACATACATTTAAATATGTTCATCAATCTTAACAAAATTTCTTCCCACATCAAACCAACCCCATAGTTTGGGGAAATTTTTGGGGGGAGTTGAAACTGTTCCGGTGCAAGTTTTGAGGGTTGGAGGGGGTTTGAAGGATGGGGGTTTCCATATGGTCAGTTAGTTTTGTTAATGCTATGCTTGGTTTTCGGATATTTCTGTGACGACGGGGGCGGTCGGGTCGGTCGGGGAAAGAGACTTTCCCACTTGTTTTTTGGGGACTTGTGGGAAAGGGGTTGTTAGGTAGGGAGCTGTGGGAGGGATCACGAAAAATCGGTCCCCTTTGGCTGCGCTAAAGAGATATTCAAAATGTTTAGGATAGGGGTGTGAAGGGGGGGGGCGGAGAAGATGGGTATTTTGGGGAGGGGAGTGTTTTTTGGGAGGTGGGTAAAAAGGCGTAAGGTGTTAATAAGGGGGATGGGGGGGTTGATGTTTGGGGGTTGTGGGGGTAGAGGTGTTTAAGTTGAGCATGTGGGGGGGGTGGAAATGTTCCTTAAGGGTTGATTGGGGTACTGTACAAAATAGGATAGTGAGGGGGGTATTATTGCAGTGTTTGGAGCCGTGTCAAAAGGGAGCCCGGGTCAGGGACGGGGGGGTTTACATCGTTTGGGGGTTTTGATAAAGGGGGGAACCTCATTGCCCCTAAAAATGGGGATTGTTTTTATTAGCTGGAAGCCCGGGTTTGTTTGGGGGTAAAAAAATCCACCCCCCAGGGTCCCCTTGAGGGGTAAAGGGGTAGGTAACTAAAAACAGGGGGAAAACCGTGCCCATGGCCCCCCTCAGGCCGTTGGACTGGACAAAGTCGCTTTCATCTTTTGCACGGCTCTCAACCTTTTGAGGTGGGGAGCAGAAGGGTTTGGGGAAAGGGAAGAAACGAAAAGTGGGGGAAAGGAAAAAAGACCATGCAAAATTGTTGAGTCGGGGGGTGAGTCCCCGGCTGGGGGGTTTCCCCCCATTGGGGGCCCTCTCCGCCTCCCAACCCCCCCACGACAAAACGGGCAAGGGTTGGGGGGGGGTGTGTGTATGAAGCAAAATGATGAAAGCAAAAGGTGAAGACAGGGGGAACGAAAAAAGGGAGACCAGGTCAAGTGAAGGGGGGCCCGCACAAGGAGAAGGTGGGGATGCGGAATCGAGGGGAAAAATTAACTGGGGAAGTTTTAAATTATGAAGCTGATTATCAATGCGAATTACACGGTTCACCTTTTTCCCAGATGGCGAAGAGGGGGTGTTGTTGTTCCCCCCGGGTTCAGGATTAGTTTTAGACAGACGCTTGAGGAACTGTCTCCCAAGTACAGGTTATCGTTGGGTGCTCATCTTCGAGGGAGAGAGAGGATGGGGTTTGACCCGGTTGCGATGGTGTATTAACTGGCGAAAAGTCGCCTGCAGTTTAGGGGTGAAGGGGGGGGAGAAGAGGGTAAATCCCACATGTAGGGCAGTGAGAACAAGGAGGTGAGGAGTTCTTTTGAGAGGCATTGTAGTAGGGTACGCAGGGGTCTAGGGAACGTGACGTTTTTGAAAGAACAGATGTAGGGAAAAAGATCTTCCCCCCCAGTATAAGGATTGCGATGTGGAGGGCGCCATGTCCCAGATAAAAAGGGGAATAGTGCCCATGGGGAATTAGTCCTTTGGGCTCATTTGAAACAAAACAAGCGGGTGTCATGGTGCTGTTTTTCCCAAATTTAAAATGTATTCCATTCAGCCAGGCACACTACACACACATTGGTAAGCTTAGGCCTTTGTTTATGTCCCCCTCTTGGCAAGGCTTTTGTCTTTTTTTCTATAATAAAATAAGTCATTTCATTTAAGATGACATGACTAGACCAAGGGGAAGGCAATAAAAAAACGTTACTATGACAAGGCAGTAGTATATGAAAAATTCCCTTTTAAAAGTAAAAAATGGGGATGGCAAAAAGACAATGGTAATAAAAAATGGAACTAAAAAAGTTTAAAAAATAACAGAGCAATGGTGGTAAAATTGTTAGCAAGGGGAAAATGTTTTAGGCGAGATTTAAATAAAAGGGGGGTGGGTTTTGGGGGGAATTTATTTAAATACAATTTTTTTTACTTCGAATGTATTCGGAACTGTGCAATTCCTTCCCCCGTTAAAATAATCAGAAAAATAAATTGTATTTTTTCTTATTCATTGAAAATTTTGCTTGTAACATCGCCCTTGAACCAAAAAAATGGCAGAAGAGGGCCTGTTGCCTTCCCCCGGATATAGCGAGTAAAAAGGGAGTTTTTGATTTGGTAAGGGACAGGGGATGAAGCAGAAAAGGAAAAAAGGAAAGAAGAAAGGGAAAAATCTTGCAAAAAGTTTTGGCGGGGCCCAGGTAAAGGTACAGGTGATCCCATACATTGGGCTTTAGTCTCCGCCCAAGCCCCCCCAAAAAAAATGAGCAAGGGATTGGGGGGGGGGGGGGGGTAATATATTCAGCGATAATGGTGTAGGTTGCAAAAAAAAAAATTGCATTACTTTTTTCTGTTGTTCCTCCACTGTTTTCTCCCACCCTACAATAAAAGCATCAAGTTGGTGTTAGAATATGTGCCTTTCCATCTTTTCTCTTAAATATATCCATTACTTCATCTAAGAATACAACTGGCCATTTACAAATGTGTATAACCTTTTTTCAGTTGGCAGTTGTTCTTGTGAATGAAGAATTCTCTTTCTAGAAATTGCAGAATTAATTCTTTTTGGTCTGTAACCCGAAAACTCACCTCTTTAAAAGGAAAAACGGGGACAGAGACAGCCAGGAAAGAAACAATGGCATAAAAAAGAAAAGGATAGGTATAGAGACACAACTGAATAGGTGGGATAGAAGTGAGTAAAGTGAGACAGACATAATGGCAAAAGTGTGAAATAGAAGGAATGAAAGTATATATGCAAATCTAACGAATAAAAAACAATGATTTTGCATTGCTTGCATATCCAAACAATTTTACATTGGCCATTAAGTCTTAGGATATAAAAAACAAGTTAGAAAACCAAGCAGTTCCTTTATTAATATTTAATGAGAGCTTCTATACATCATTATATAAAAAAGAAAAAAAATAATAAAAATGCATCTTTTAATTAAAGGACTTGCACCATAATATGAAAATACAGCATAAAATACACCAAACGGAACAGCTAGACAGGTTGATCTCTATCGTCAATGCTGGACACAATTACTTTTTCTGTGGCAATGGAGGAGGAACTGCGGCAGCTCATATGAGACACCCCTATAGATTTCATGGTTTACTCATCACCTGAGAAGAAAAAAAAAGAAAAAAAGGCAGAGGATATAGATTCTATATAAACACTTTCTATATTCACATCAGCATATAAACACTATCAAACAAACAACAGCATGCCTTTTCTTTAGCACGGAATGATCACTCTCCAAAAATTAAGAAACAAAATAAAAACAAACACAAGCTTCATTATGGAACTGCTTGCTTACCCTCACCATCACCTTGTTTCTCGTTTTCTTCTTCGTCTGACTCGAAGGTGTTGTCCGGGATGTCATAGAGACGAATCATGGCCTGAAGGTGAGAGAAAGAAATGCTCTTACGATGATTCCCTTTTTATCATTACTATCATTATCATAATTACTATCACTATTAACATCACCATCTCATCATTATAATCATCACTATCACTATTATCACAATCATTATAATTACTACTGCATCTTCTTATTACATGAATAGAATTGGGTTTGACAGGCACATGGAAGGAACTATGAACATTAACAAAGACCAAGAAAATAACTATTTCTCTTTGGTTTAATTTTTTTCTACACATATATGTGCATTTCAATAAAGATGACATGACTAAAACAGTAATAATGAAAAATAATTAAACACATTTCAAATATAAAGAGATAAATTTAAATTGTATTTACAAAATGAGTCTAAACAGGATTAGAAATTAACAACAAAAGAAAGCAATAGTACAAAGCACAGAAAAAATGAGAAAAAGTCAAAGAAAGAAAGGAAAAAAGAAACAAAAAAAGAGGAAATATTAACCAAATAAAATTCTAGCCCACCTTGTTAGGATCCTTCATGATGAGGTACTTGCCATCAGGCAGTTTCATGCACATGTCAATGATGCAACGCAAAATACCCCAGGCGTTATCCATGTTGAGGTTGATTTGGTTGGCAAACTCCATGGGCTTGAACTGCTGCGTCCCCAGGATCATGTGCTTGGTTGAATCACGCACATTCACACGGGACACATAGCTGGAGTTTGTGTAAATTGGATGAATATAATGTGCATATACCTGGTAAACATGTTTATATATTTACTTTTGTTTCTTTGATGCAACAGTGACAGTAGGTTGTTTTCAAGATATGTCTAATATATAGATATCTATGGATACTGGAAAGCCTAAATAGCGACAGACAATATTTCAAGTCCAGCAAGGTGAACTAGAATGAACTCATTGCCAATGGAAATGGCATGTATGTACATGCCATGCCCACGGTGAGTTCACTTTATTAATTGTTCTTACACAGAGATGGCTACACTTGTACAAAATCACCATACGCCAATTACGAGTACTGCCTGTTTCGCTCATTCACCCTTTTCCTTGATCTATGAAAATATTTTACGTTATCTTATTTTACTAATGTTTATAAAATTATACTAATTATTATGTTTATAATAAAAATAATGGCACTGATATTCATAGCATTTGTAAAAAACATGTTTTTTTCCCCGCCAATTCAAGGAAAGGTGAAATCAGGTAAGGTCACAAGTCTACTGATTGACTCCTTTGTGGCTGATCACTAGCAGAGCCATCTATGTACAGAGACATTTCACAAAAAATAAAAAAGGAGCACAATATTTTCCCCACTTTTTATGCATCTTCCCTGGTGGCATGTGGTTAAGTAAGGTTGTAAATACATCATTACACATGTAGTGTTAATTTTGTATGGTTTTAAGTTCTCATCTTCTAATTCAACAAATAAATCTAATATATTTTTAAACTTGTATCTCTTAGCCTTATACTTAATCACTAATAATCATACAATATTTTATACTACACTACTAGCAACATATTTCATTCAAAAATATATTCAAAAACAAAATAAAACAGCCACTAACCCGAACTTGATCTGGTCCGAGCCTGCCAAGATAGCCTGAACTGTCCATTTTGCAAGTTTACAGGCATTATTCTTCAGCTCATTGGCCAACACAGCACCACGCTGAGTGTCCAACTTCTGGCGCCAGTCTACCCTCCTGAGTACTTGGAGTCCCATTCATTCAATGCCTAATAAAATGTGGGGAAGAAAAATGGCCTTTCTTAAAATAATTTGCAAACGATAAGAATGACAGGGCGAGATACAGAAAATTATGGTCTTAAATGGACACATAGTCAAAAGATAAAATAATTACAACCAGCTGTCAAAATGGCAAAGATAACATTGTACATGGATAAGTAAATATATAATGTAAATTCTAATTGTATATGGACCTACCTTATTAACCCTTTGCCGACGGGTCTCATGTGCGTACAAGCCATGGCATGCCTGGACTCTCTGCCGGGTGGCATGTACATACATGCCATGGTGAGCGGGGCCCGTATTCCGGGCATGTATGGCCATGCCAAGAGTTTTTTGCTAGGGTTATGGCAAAATATTTTTTTGCCACTGAAAATGTGATTAAGTAGTTTTCACACTTTTTCTCATTTTCCTATACTATTGCATTTCATAAAGGCTTCTCGGGCTTCCGAGGACAGCGTCAAAAAAATTACGTCGGTATCGGCCGCGCCTCGTGAAATATGCCAGTCACCGCGTGACTGTGTGGAGAAATTGTACATGTGTGTCAGAAAAGTGGGGAGGGAGCTGGGGAGATCAAGAACTTGACATTATGTGAAAAAGGGTGTGTGTGTTCCATTTTATATTATATACATATACTTATATTATATACATATACTTATATATAAAAATACATATATATATATATATAATATATAATATATATATATATTTTATATAAAATATCTGTGTGGGGTGTGGGGGTGTGGGGTTGTGGGGTGTGTGTGTGTGTTTTGGGGTGTGTGTGTGTGTGTGTGTGTACGTGTGTGTGTAACGTGTGTGTGGTTGTGTGTGTATGTGTGTGTACGTGTGGTACGTGTGTGTGTGTACGTGTGTGTACGTGTGTGTACTTCTGTGTGTGTACGTGTGTGTGTGTTTTCGTGTGTGTTTACATGTACATACGTGTATTTGTGAGTATTCCCGGGAGTGGGTGGAGGTTGAGAGTTTTGGCATAAATGTGAAAAAGGTCAAGTCAAGCAAAGGATCGGGGAAGAAGAAACGAACAAAAGAACAAAAAGAAAAAAAAAAAAATCACGTATTTAAAAAAAACACTGAACATAAATTTATCTATATGGAAGTGAAAATATAAAACATTTGAAACTAAAGTTTATATTATAAAATAACTTGAAAAAAATGCAAAAGAAAATACAACAAAACCTACCCGGTTTCAACTCCATGATGCCACACACTGCTTATTTTATTCAGAGTATGGGAGTGAATAATGATCAACTATGGAGTCTATATAACAACAAAAATATCCTACAGTCTTGTTTTAAATCAGAAAATATGGAAAATAAAGACCTTAGAAAATAATAATACTGAAAATACAACATGGGTTTTCTTAGTATTACGAAGAAACGGCAAGGGATGCTGGTATTGGGCATGAGCGGCCCGCGCATGCTAGGGTGACGATATGAGCCCACGGCAGTGGGGCCCGGGCCACTATGAATATACCCCAGGAGATAGTACTTGCGCATCGGGAAATCACCCGTCGGCAAGGGGTTAGAGGAGAAAAAAAATTTTGAAATAACATTGCATACACACATACCTTAAGCTCCTTGTAAAGCTTTCAACATTGTTAAATCTTACATAATTAACTGATGAGCTACATATCGAGCAAGGAGCAAAACCACAATTTTTTTTATTCATTTTCCTACTTTGTAGAAGATATAATTATGTGTAACAAATAAGAATTTTGGTCACTATTTTGCAAAAGGTAATTTCTAGTCCATGCTATGGTAGGTGTTAAATTAGTCCATCAACTAAATGAACAGTTATTCTAAGCTTAAATCATTAGTGATAATAAACTCATGTGGTTTTCCCTTTGATATTGATAAACTGCACATCGTTTCCACACCCGGGAAAGAGTCTGCTCTTTTGCGGGGCCACCAGGCTAATGTCATTGCCCAGGTTCCACTTTCTGTAGCGTATCCCACAGGGGCCACCTCATCCTCCTCATCCTCATCTAAGAAGGGATTCTCATGCTCGAACTTGTACCTTTTTCCCATCCTGTGAACCAAAGGAAGTTCCAGAATGTCAGACTGTATCCCTGAAGTTCTTCTTTGCATACTTGTCCGTAAATAATATGTGATCTTGTCAGATCTTAATCAATGACCATTGTTTATATCTATGGAACAGGATGCTAAAAGAGATAATTTACAAATATTTAAAAAGTATGTCTATAATAACATATGCAAACTTAATACATACATTCCTGAGAACTTGCTGCGAAAAATTTATGGTTGATGAAGGTGGCTTCCAGGGAGAGGTTTCGTGGGGATTGAGGGAGTTCCTTCCTCCTGAGGGGGTTCGTTTGAGGTCCACTGACCGTTAGCAGATCTGGAATAAATGTCATGTCACAGACAAGGATTCCTGCTTTTCTTTTTTCTTTTCTCCTCCCCCCCCTGCTTATTATGCAATGAATCAATGACAAAAATCAGTTTTGCTCATTAATCTGCCAAGATTTTGACACACACACACACACACACACCATATGTATATATATATTATATATACATATAATACATATACATATATATATACATATATATATACATATATATATACATATATATTACAATATAATTTCATATATATATACATATATATACATACATATACATATATTACATACATACATAACATATGCATATATATAATACATACATATACATATACAATATATTACATACAAAACACATACATATACATATATATACATATACATATATATATATACATATACACATAAAATATACGCATATATAATTATATATATATAACATATACAAATATATATATATGCCAAAATTTTATACATATATATATGCTACATATAATATACTATATATACAATACATATTACCATATATACACATATTATTCATATACATTATATATACATATATATATATAATATGTATATATATAAAATATATATATATATTATATATATATATGTATATATAATATATACATATATATATTATATTTCATATATATATACATATTATATATTAGCAACATTTTATATATATACATACTTTATATTATATATATGTAATGTAATAATGTTATGTAATATATGTAATGTATTTTATAGTATATGATATATGTATAAAATAAAGTATGCATAATATATGTATTAATATGCAAAAATATATTTGTATATGTATTATATATATATAAAATATCGTAAATCATATGTGTATATTATATTATTGTGTATATGTAATATATATATGTATATGTTTTATATGTATATGTTTATATTATATGTGGATATGTATATAATATGTTTTATATGTTATATATTATATGTATAGTATATATATCTTGTATCTATTACTTATATGTTATATATAATATATGTGGTATATGTATATTATTGTTATATGTATATATATGTTTGTATGTTTTTATGTTAATGTGTTGTATGTAATATATGTTTGTATATGTATGTATATATATATGCATATGTAATGTATGTATGTATATATATGTATATGTATGTATATATATGTATATATATTTTACTAACTATGTATATAAATGTATTAAAAATTTTATGTATTATGTTGTATTATTATGTTATATATTGATTTATTGTATATTATTGTTATTTTTATTATTATTAATATATATGTATATATATGTATAGTATGTATTCATATATATATATATATATAATATATATATATTATATATATATACATATGTTGTGTGTGTGTGTGTGTGTCAAAATCTTGGCAGATTATGAGCAAAACTGATCTTGTCATTGATTCTTCTAATAAGCAGGGGGGGGAGGTAGAAAAAAGAAAGCATGGATCCTTTCTTGACATACATTTATTCCAGATCTGCTACGGCAGTGAGCCTCAGCGAACCCCTCAGAAAGGAATCCCTCAACTCCCCACAAACCTCCCTGAGCCACCTCATCACCAATTTCTCGCAGCATTCTCAGGAAAGTATGTATTGTTTGCATATGTTATTATAACATACTTTGTTAATATTTGTAATTATCTCTTTTAGCCCTGTTCTGATTAACAATGGTCATTGATTAAAACTACAAATCACTATTATTGACGGACAGTAGCAAAAAGAACTTCGGGAAAGTCTGCATCTGAACTTCTTTGGTTCACAGGATGGCAGGTACAAATTCGAGCATGAGAAACCTTCTTTGATGAGATGAGGAGAAGTGCCCCTGTGGATCCCCTACGAAAGTGGAACCCGGCAATGACATTACCGGTGCCGCCAAACTGCTCTTTCCAGGGGGGTGGAAAAATGTGCAGTTCATCAATATCAAGGTATACCACTGATTTATTATCATATGAAAAAAAGCTTAGATAACTGTTCATTAGTTGTGGACTAATTAACCCTACCATAGCATGGACTAGAATTACCTTTTTTGCAAAATAGTGACCAAAATTCTTATTTGTTACACATAATTATATCTTCTACAAAGTAGGAACATGAATAAAAAAAATTGTGGTTGTGTTTCCTTGCTCGATATGTAGCTCATCAGTTAATTATGTAAGATTTAAAAATGTTGAAAGCTTTACAAGGAGCTTAAGGTATGTGTGTATGCATGTTATTTCAAAATTTTTTTTCTCCTCTAACCCCTTGCCGACGGTGATTTCCGATGCGCAAGTACTATCTCCTGGGTATATTCATAGTGGCCCGGGCCCCACTCCCGTGGGCTCATATCGTCACCCTAGCATGCGCGACCGCTCATGCCCAATACCAGCTCCCTTGCCGTTTCTTCGTAATACTAAGAACCATGTTGTATTTTCAGTATTATTATTTTCTAAGGTCTTTATTTTCCATATTTTCTGATAAATCAAGACTGTAGGATTTTTTGGTTTATATAGACTCCATAGTTGATCATTATTCACTCTATACTCTGAAAAAAATAAGCAGTTTTTGGGCATCATGGATTTGAAACCGTAGGTTTTGTTGTATTTTCTTTGCATTTTTTTCAAGTTATTTATAAGATAAACTTTTGTTTCACAGGTTTATATTTTCACTTCCATATAGATATAATTTTATGTTCAGTGTTTTTATAAATACGTGATTTTTTTTTTTTTCTTTTCGTTCTTTTGTTCGTTTCTTCTTCCTGATCCTTTGCTTGACTTGACCTTTTTTTACATTTATGCCACACTCTCAACCTCCACCCACTCCCGCAATACTCACAAATAACGTATGTACATGTAAACACACACGAACACACACACCGTACACACACACACGTACACACACTACACACACGTACACGTGCACACGCACGTACACACACGTACACACACATACACACACACACGAACACGTACACACACACGTACACACAAAACACACACACACCCCACACACACAGATATATAATATAAAATTTTATATTATATATATTATATATATATATATATATATATAATATATATTATATAAAATATATATATATATATATATATATATATATAAGTATATGTAATATATTATAAGTATATGTATATACATATACATGAACACACCACCCTTTTGCACATATATGTCAGTTCTTTATCTCCCCAGCTCCCTCCCCCACTTCCTCCTGACACACATGTACAATTTCTCCACACAGTCACGCGGTGACTGGCATATTTCACGAGGCGCGGCCCGATTACCGACGTAATTTTTTAGACGCTGTCCTCGGAAGCCCGAGAAGCCTTTATGAATGCATAGTTTAGGAAAATGAGAAAAGTGTGAAAACTACTTAATCACATTTTCAGTGGCAAAAAAATATTTGCCATAACCCTAGCAAAATAAACTCTTGGGATGGCCATACATGCCCCGGGAAAACGGGCCACGCTCACCATGGCATGTATGTACATGCCACCCGGCAGAGAGTCCAGGGATGCCATGGCTTGTACGCACATGAGACCCGTCGGCAAAGGGTTAATAAGTGTAGGTCCATATACAATTAAATTACATTATATATTTACTTATCCATGTACAATGTTATCTTTGCCATTTCTTGACAGCTGGTTGTAATTATTTTTATCTTTTGACTATGTGTCCATTTAAGACCATAATTTTCTGTATCTCGCCCTGTCATTCTTATCGTTTGCACAATTATTTTAAGTAAAGGCCATTTTTTCTTCCCCCACATTTTATTAGGCATTGAATGAATGGACTCCAAGTACTCAGGGGGTAGACTGGCGCCAGAAGTTGGACACTCAGCGTGGTGCTGTGTTGGCCAATGAGCTGAAGAATAATGCCTGTAAACTTGCAAAAAGGACAGTTCAGGCTATCTTGGCAGGCTCGGACCAGATCAAGTTCGGGTTAGTGGCTGTTTTATTTTGTTTTTGAATATATTTTTGAATGAAATATGTTGCTAGTAGTGTAGTATAAAATATTGTATGATTATTAGTGATTAAGTATAAGCTAAGAGATACAAGTTAAAAATATATTAGATTTATTTGTTGAATTAGAAGATGAGAACTTAAAACCATACAAAATTAACACTACATGTGTAATGATGTATTTACACCTTACTTAACCACATGCCACCAGGGAAGATGCATAAAAAGTGGGGAAAATATTGTGCTCATTTTTAATTTTTTTAATGAAATGTCTCTGCACATACATGGCTCTGCTAGTGCTCAGCCACAAAGGAGTCAATTAGTAGACTTTGTTATCTTACCTGATTTCAACCTTTCCTTGAATTGGCGGGAAAAACATGTTTTTTTACAAATGCTATGAATATCAGTGCCATTATTTTTATTATAAACATAATAATTAGTATAATTTTATAAACATTAGTAAAATAAGATAACGTAAATATTTTCATAGATCAAGGAAAAGGGTGAATGAGCGAAACAGGCAGTACTCGTAATTGGCGTATTGGTGATTTTGTACAAGTGTAGCCATCTCTGTGTAAGAACAATTAATAAAGTGAACTCACCGTGGGCATGGCATGTACATACATGCCATTTCCATTGGCAATGAGTTCATTCTAGTTCACCTTGCTGGACTTGAAATATTGTCTGTCGCTATTTAGGCTTTCCAGTATCCATAGATATCTATATATTAGACATATCTTGAAAACAACCTACTGTCACTGTTGCATCAAAGAAACAAAAGTAAATATATAAACATGTTTACCAGGTATATGCACATTATATTCATCCAATTTACACAAACTCCAGCTATGTGTCCCGTGTGAATGTGCGTGATTCAACCAAGCACATGATCCTGGGGACGCAGCAGTTCAAGCCCATGGAGTTTGCCAACCAAATCAACCTCAACATGGATAACGCTGGGGTATTTTGCGTTGCATCATTGACATGTGCATGAACTGCCTGATGGCAAGTACCTCATCATGAAGGATCCTAACAAGGTGGGCTAGAATTTTATTTGGTTAATATTTCCTCTTTTTTTGTTTTCTTCTTTTCCTTTCTTTCTTGACTTTTTCTCATTTTTTCTGTGCTTTTGTACTATTGCTTTTCTTTTGTTTGTTAATTTCTAATCCTGTTTAGACTCATTTTGTAAATACAATTTAAATTTATCTCTTTATATTTGAAATGTGTTTAATTATTTTTTCATTATTACTGTTTTAGTCATGTCATCTTTATTGAAATGCACATATATGTGTAGAAAAAATTAAACCAAAGAGAAATAGTTATTTTCTTGGTCTTTGTTAATGTTCATAGTTCCTTCCATGTGCCTGTCAAACCCAATTCTATTCATGTAATAAGAAGATGCAGTAGTAATTATAATGATTGTGATAATAGTGATAGTGATGATTATAATGATGAGATGGTGATGTTTAATAGTGATAGTAATTATGATAATGATAGTAATGATAAAAAGGGAATCATCGTAAGAGCTTTTCTTTCTCTCACCTTCAGGCCATGATTCGTCTCTATGACATCCCGGACAACACCTTCGAGTCAGACGAAGAAGAAACGAGAAACAAGGTGATGGTGAGGGTAAGCAAGCAGTTCCATAATGAAGCTTGTGTTTTGCTTTTTATTTTGTTTCTTAAATTTTTGGAGAGTGATCATTCCGTGCTAAAGAAAAGGCATGCTGTTGTTTGTTTGATAGTGTTTATATGCTGATGTGAATATAGAAAGTGTTTATATAGAATCTATATCCTCTGCCTTTTTTTCTTTTTTTTTCTTCTCAGGTGATGAGTAAACCATGAATCTATAGGGGTGTCTCATATGAGCTGCCGCAGTTCCTCCTCCATTGCCACAGAAAAAGTAATTGTGTCCAGCATTGACGATAGAGATAAACCCTGTCTAGCTGTTCCGTTTGGTGTATTTATGCTGTATTTCATATTATGGTGCAAGTCCTTTAATTAAAAGATGCATTTTTATTATTTTTTTTCTTTTTTATATAATGATGTATAGAAGCTCTCATTAAATATTAATAAAGGAACTGCTTGGTTTCTAACTTGTTTTTTATATCCTAAGACTTAATGGCCAATGTAAAATTGTTTGGATATGCAAGCAATGCAAAATCATTGTTTTTTATTCGTTAGATTTGCATATATACTTTCATTCCTTCTATTTCACACTTTTGCCATTATGTTTTGTCTCACTTTACTCACTTCTATCCCACCTATTCAGTTGTGTCTCTATACCTATCCTTTTCTTTTTTATGCCATTGTTTCTTTCCTGGCTGTCTCTGTCCCCGTTTTTCCTTTTAAAGAGGTGAGTTTTCGGGTTACAGACCAAAAAGAATTAATTCTGCAATTTCTAGAAAGAGAATTCTTCATTCACAAGAACAACTGCCAACTGAAAAAAGGTTATACACATTTGTAAATGGCCAGTTGTATTCTTAGATGAAGTAATGGATATATTTAAGAGAAAAGATGGAAAGGCACATATTCTAACACCAACTTGATGCATTTATTGTACGGTGGGAGAAAACAGTGGAGGAACATGACAGAATAAATGTAATGCACATTATTAGTTGACAACCTACACCATTATCGCTCAGAAGTATGATTACAACCCCCCCCCTCCCCCAATCCCTTGCTCATTGTTGTTGTGGGGGGCTTAGGAGGCGGAGACTGAAGCCCAATGTATAGGATCACCTGTACCTTGGACCTCGGCCCTCGCCACAACTTTTGCAAGATCTTTCCTTCTTCTTTCCTTTCCTTTTGCTTCATCCCTCTGTCCACTTACCAATCATAACCCCCTTTTTTTACCGCTATATCCAGGGGGAAACGGCAACAGTGCCCTCTTCTGCCATATTTTGGTTCACAGGGCGATGTTAGCGAAGCAGAAAAAGTTCAATGAATAAGTAAATAATACAATTATATTTTTCTGTATTATTTATAACTGGGGAAGGAAATTGCACAGTTCCAGAATACATCTCGAAGTGAAAAGAAGTTGTATTATATAAATTCCGCCCACAAAACCCACTCCGTTTATTTTAAATCTCGCCTAAAACGAGTTTCCCTGCTGAACATTATTATTACCACCATTGGCTCTGTTATTATTATAACTTATTACGTTGCATTTATTATTACCATTGTCGTTTTTGCCATCGCCAGTTTACATTTATGAAAGGAATTATCATCATACTACTGCCATTGTCATAGTAACTGTTTCTTATTGCCATTCACTTGGTCATAGTCGATGTCATCTTCAATGATAATGAATTATTATTATATAGGAAAAAAAACAAGAGCCTTGCCAAGAGGAGGACATGATACAAAGGCCTAAGCTTACCAATGTGTGTGTAGTGTGCCTGGCTGAATGGAATACATGGGTTTAAATTTGGGAAAACAGCACCATGACAGCCGCGTTGGGTTTTTGTTTCACAATGACTGACCAAGGGACTAATTCCCCATCGCACTATCTGCCTTTATCTAGGAATGCGCGCCCTCCACATCTGCAATCCATTAGTACCTGGGTGGAGAGATCTATTTCCTACATCGTTCTTCTCTAAACGTCACGTTACCTTAAAACCCCGCGACCTTCTACTACAATGCCTCTCCAGAAGAGACTCCCCACCTCCTTGTTCTCAGGCTGCCCTACACTGTGGAGATTTACCCTCTTCGTCACCCCCTTTACCCTCTCAATGCAGGCGTACTTTGCAGTTAATCACACATCGCAACCTGGTCTAACCAGTCCTCTCTCTACCTCGAGATGAGCACCTACGTTTATCCTGTACTTTTGGTGAACTCCCCTCAAGCGCCCTGCTAACATGAATCGCTAAATCGGGGGAACCAAACAGGCCCTCTTCTGCCATCAGTGGGACACAGGTGAACCGCGTAATTCGCATTGATAAATCAGTTTTTCCCAATTTCAACTTCACCAGTTAATTTTTCTCCTCGATTCTCGCATCTCCACCTATCTCTTGTGCTGGCCACCCTTCGACTTGACTGGTCTCCCTTTTTCTGTCACCTGCCCCTTCACCTGTTCTGCGTTACATTTGCTTCTATACACACACCCCCCCAATCCCTTGCCCGTTGTTGTCGTGGGGGGGGCTTAGGAGGGGGAGACGCCCAATGATGGGGAACTCCCCACCTTGGGACTCAGCCCTCGACTCAACTAATTTTGCATGGTCTTTTTTCCTTCCACTTTTCGTTTCTGTCCCTTCCCCAAAACCCCTTTGCTATCCACCTCCTAAGGTGTGAGAGCCGTGCTGAAGAATGAAAGGCTGATTTTGTGCCAGTCCTGAACGGCCTGGGGAGCCATGGGCACGGTATTCCCCTGATTAGTTCCTAGCCCTTACCCCTCAAGGGGACCCTGAGGGTGGGACTGTTTTTATCCCAACATAACCAGGCTTCCCATGCTAGTAATGAAAACATATCCCCATTATTAGGGGCAATGAGGCTTCCCCCTTTATCAAATAGCCAACGAGTAACCCCCGATTCCCGACCCCAGCTCTCCTTTGACACGGCTCCGAACACTGCAATAACTACCCCCTCATCTATCCCTACTGTACAGTACCCAACAATCAACCCCTTTAAGGAACATTCCACTCTCCCAGCATCTCAACTTAAACACCTCTACCCCAAAACCCTCCAACATCAACCACCCCATCCTCCCTTATTACACTTACAGCCTTTTTACCCCCCTCCCAATAACATACCCCCCTACACTACTCCATCTTCGTCACGCCCCCGCCCTTCCCACCCCTATCTCTACAACAATTTGAAAACTCTCTTTAGCGCAGCCAAATGGGGACCGATTTTCGTGATCCCTCCCACAGCTCCCTACACTAACAACACCCTTCTCTTCCAACAATGTCTCCAAAAACAAGTAGGTAAAGTCTCTTTCCGTAGCCGACCCGACCGCTCCCGTCTTGTCACAGTAATATCCGAAAACCAAGCTATAGCATTAACAAAACTAACGACCTATATGGTAACCCCATCCTTGCAGAAACCCCCTCCAACCCTCAATACTTGCACGGAACAGTTTCATCTCCCCCGCAAATTGCCCAATCTATGACAAAGGTTGGTCAGACTGTGGAGAAGACCTACTTGCCTGTCTCACAGACTATGATGCAACATCAGTACAATGCTACTCCGTTCCCCCCAGAGGTCATCGAAAGAAACCCACTAACATAGCCAAAATTACCTTCCCTCCCTGTTCGTCCATACCAACCTCCTCCACGTCAGTGCCAAAATTGTTGGCGTCTAGGACACCCAGCCAAACATTGCCGTTCCACAGCCAGATGCCCACTATGTGCCCAAACCTGGCCATACCCGATCTAACTGCTCTGCACAAACACGCACATGTGCCAACTGTGGCGGCCCCCCTAATGTATTTTATAGGGGCTGTCCCACCTACATTTGAGTCTGAGGTAGCAACTCTCCGATTCAAACTTGGACCACACTACGTGAAACCCGACAGGAAGAACGTGGTTTCTCTCCTACTCCTTACTCCAGTAAACTGCTCATTCTACCATTCTCCTAAACCCACTCCCCCTCTTCTTTCCTCCTACCTTCCCCCGTCAAACTCTTTTGCCCTCCTAAACCCAGACACCCAATCTCTACTACAGATACTCCAATCACCACTACAACCCCAAACCTTCCCCTCTCCCTCCTCGCACTACCGTAACAGACAGAACAAACTTCCACCCCCTCTTCCCCTACTACACAAACACCTCCACCTTCCTTTGCCCTACGCTTGAGACACCAATCCTCTCTTCCCCCTCACAAAACTCCCAACCAACTCCTCAGAAAGAAAATATTGAAAATATTCAAGATTACTTTAAAGAAACTGAAACTCAACCTCCAAAACTTACACTCCTGCTCCTTTCACACTGCAAGTAACTGCTGATATCCATCCTCCTCCTAACGATATCCCCCTACACCCTATCCTCCTAACCCCCCCCCAACACAGCCCATCCCCCCCACCCCAACCTGCCCACATTAAAACCCTCCACCATCCCCTCTATCCCTTTCCCTTCCCTCCTGGATACACACGTGAATCCCTTATGTAACCCTCCCACCATCCCCCTCCCCCCATCCCCTTACACACGTGAATCCCCTTTTGTCACAAGATTTAAATTCCCATACCCCTCCTAGTAGAAACCCAAATCCCACACCCCTCGTCC
>NC_051425.1:29686305-29692110 GCF_015228065.2 Penaeus monodon | reverse complement strand
CACACACTCATATATGTATATATATTTGTGTGTGTGAATGGTGCATGCTTATAATATATATATATATATATATATATATATATATATTATATATATATATATATATATATATATATAATTATATATTATTATATATATATATATATATAATATATATATTATATATATATATATTATATATATATATATGTCGCCGCTGTGGTATAAGTGGTGACCGCGGTTGATTAGGAAGGGCATCCAATCAGGCAAGGGTGGTACTGCCAAATGGTCCAGAACCTGCCTATTTTTTTTATTTTTTTTTTTTTTTTTTTTTTAACTGGCCCTCATGGTCCCGAGTTCAATTCCCTGCCGTGGTGGTCGTAAAAATGCCTGCGCTCTGACTGCTCGCTCGATCTCACGGCGAGAAAACGACATATCGCCTTGAGAACACAAACGCAGGTATCGTAGTCACCGCCGTGGCACAGGTGTTAGCGCGTCAAACCGCGGTTGATTAGGAAAGGCACTCAATCAGGCAAGGGTGAGGCTGCCAAATAACCTCTCAAATAATGAATTGAAAGAGTCCGATCTCCTGCAGTGGAATAAAGGCGTAAAAAAAAAAAAAAAAAAAAAAAAAAAAAAAAAAAAAAAAAAAAAAAAAAAAAAATATATATATATATATATATATATATATATATATATATATATATATATGTATATATATGTATGTATGTATATATATATATATATATATTATATGTATATAGTATATATATTCGGTATATATATATATATATATATATATATATATATATATATATATTATATTATTATATTATTATGTTATACGTATATATGTGTGTGTGCATATATATATATATATATATATATAATATATATATATATTATATATATATATATAATATATATATATATATATATATATGTCGAGGAGATTATCGACAGGAGAAAAGCCGGTGTTCAAGCTGAAATTAGGAAGCAGCTTTATTAAGGAGGATCCCACCAGTCTGCGGGCGTGGACATCAGCGGAGGGAAAGACGGAGAGTGTACACCTGGCGAAAGATTAGCCTGCAGTTGAGAGGGTGAAGAGGGCGACGAAGAAAGTAGATCTCCTGTAGGACAGGCTGAGGACGGACAGGTGACGGATAGGAGGTATGTTATGCCCTCGATAACTCAACGGTAGTGTGAGGTTTTCAACCTCCCCCCCCCCCCGACCAACTCCTATCCCCCCCCCCCTTTCCTTGCCCCGATCCTCCTATCCTTCATACCCTTATTCGCACCCTCTTCCTTCCCCTCACTTTTTCCCTTCCCTCTACTTCCACTATAGTTTCTCCCTCTTCTACTCGTTTTCCTCGCTTGTTCTACCTTTTATGTCTATCCCTATACTATCATGCCTCTATCCTATCCCTATCCTGCCCTGTATCCTGCCGCATTTCCCCTCGTACCCCTCTTATTCGCACCCTCTTCTTGTTCCTTCTTCCTTCTACTTCTGCACTGATTTCCCCCTTTTCCATTCCTTTTTCCCGTTTGCCCTACCTCTTACCATTAACCCTATCCCCTCCTGCTCCCATCCTACCCCTATCCTATCCAGCATCCTGCCGTAATCCACAGGGCGAGTCGAGCACAGCCGGACCACTTCCCTCTGCCAGCCTCTTTTCTTACGCTTATTTTTTTGTACTACGCTGGCCCTTATGTTTTTACATGTATTTTACATTTGTTTTTGCCTTTTTTGTACATTTTTTAAAGATAAAAACCTTTACTGAGTTCCTGCGTTATCTATGCATACTTTAACAAAGATTCGGATGTGCGGATAACAAACATCCACATCTGCTGCGACTGCATCTTTTTTATACGTTTTTTTTTCTCTTGTATTTTAAACTCAGTTTTATTTTTTTTTTTTTGGTTTCTTTTTACTTATTCATCCTTTTTATTTCACTTTTACTGCAAGTGAAGGTTATTTATTTTAAGATTTTTATTAATGAATCGCAGCAGATTCTTTTACGTATTTTTTTTACCATAACTGTAATTCTTGACTGATTTCTTTTAACATTTCATTGTTTTTATCTTTTGTATATTTTCTTTTATTATAATAATAATTATTTATTGATTTACTATATTTATGTGCTACTCCGCCGTCCGCGGGAGTTAATGTAACCCCATGTTTTGACACAATAAAGGAAGTGGATACTCTGACTGTGTTGTGACTACCCTTTGGATTTACCTGTCTGGATTCTACACCGTGGATGCTGAAACAAGGTTGTACTGCCCCTTTTACTTGCCCAGGTGTATTAATGCTGGACGTGCTTTTTTGTTATTTTACTATTTTACATACTGTGAACCATGTGTGCTTCTTCGACTTTTACTTTTTACTTTCTCTGAATTTTACTTCTTTTACTTGTTACTTTTATTCTTACTCACCTTTTACTCGTCTTACTCACCTTTTACTCGTCTTTTATTGCAGCTTTTACTTCAGCTTTTACTTTTTCCCTCATTTTACCTTTTACTTGTTTTATCGTAGATGTTAGTTCTTTTTACTCATTTTTAAGCCCTTCTGGCAATTGTCTTTTACTTAATAACTTGTTTTACTTTGGTGCCTTCTGCACAGCTTTTGTTGTTCATTTTAGGATTATTTTTTATTTTATCATGCATCGTCGTATTGGTCACGCTCCTGGTAGGCCTGCATCTCCGGGGATTGTTTTGCTTGTGAGGTCGTGTGGGTTCTGAGCCTTCAGCTTAGTCCCCTCACCCCCTTTTTCGAGGAACGAACGGGGCCCCTCCTTTTCCTTGGCCCCTAAGCCTGAAGCCTCCCGCCTCACGGGTGGCCTCTTTTGGGTTCCTCTCTCACATAACCTTACAGTAGCGCAATTTCGAGGACGAACGACGTAGGATGTCGATCTCTCCCTCCAGATACTGGGGGTCACAGATGTGGAGGGCGCGGAGGAACAGCGAGGTGGCACCGCCTCTCTTTACATGAAGAGGATGGTATGAGAAGTGTATGTACATATCACTATGCATAGGCTTCCTGTACATGGAGAAGAATTGGGCAGCAGAGCGATGAATTAGGGTGTTCAAGTAGGGGAGCTTGTTGCTAACCTCCCAATACACTTTGAAATAGATGGAAGAGGAGAGAGAGTTCAGCTGCGTCAGGAAATCCGAGAACAGGGCAGGGTCATGTGGCCAGAGAGCAAAGACGTCGTCGACATACCTCAGCCAAACCTACGGACGATGGGAGATGGAAGGGAGAAGCTCAGACTCGAAGAATTCCATGAACAGGTTTGCCAAGACTAGAGAGAGGGGAGAGCCCATGGCAACACCGAATCTCTGAGAGTAGAAGCAACCCAAAAAGGAATTAGATCCCACACACAGACGAATCAGCTGGAAATAGACGTCGGTGGGCAGAGAGAGACGAGGATCCTCTGCGGGGAGCCTCCTCTGAAGGAAAGCGAGGACGTCATCAAACGGGACCTTGGTGAACAGGGAGTCGACATCCAATTTCATCATGATCGCCGGAGAGACACCACGGACAAAGGAGATGAAGTCCTGGGAGTGGCAGAAGTGAGCAGGAAGAAGGTGCCGAGAAGGGGAGTGAGAGACTTCGCAAGAGGGTACATCACAGATCCCCGGGAGATAATGGGACACGGCCGGCTTATGGGTTTTAGGAAACCCATAGAAAGGAGGGAGTCGAGGATTAATGACCTTGAACCTCTGGTAGAGATTTACCTCCGGAAAACAGGCTGCTATCTCTTTCAGGCGACGGTGGAAAGTAATATGCTTTTACGGGGGTTGCTGGTCATGAGTACGTAAGTAGAGGCGTCATTCAATAGGTCCTTCTGCAGGTAGGAGGCGCGGTCGAGGATCACCATCGAGTTGCCCTTGTCAGAAAGCAAAATGGTGACATCCTCCCTGCGCAGAATTTGAATGGCCTCACGGTAACGCCTGGGAATGGAAGGTTAGGATGGATTTCGAAACTGTAGTCTCATTTCCCAAAAGATCTTTTTTTTTTGCATTGTGTTTTTTCTACCATATATATATATATATATATATATATATATATATATATATATATATATATATATATAATAATAATAATAATATATATATGATATATATATATATATATGTATATGTAAGTATGTATGTATGTATGTATGTAATAATTACATTCATATAAATACATACATATATATATATATATATATATATATATATATATATATATATATATATATATAATACATACGCACACACACACACACACACACACATACATATATATATACACACATATACATATTTATATGTACACACACATACACACACACACACACACACACACATATATATATATATATATATATATATATATATATATATATATATATATATATATATATATATATATATATACATGTGTGTATATATGTATATATATACATAGATAGATAAAGAGAGAGAGATAACTGCCGCGAGGGTCCAGTATATAGCGCACTGGACTCCAACCCTCATGGTCCCGAGTTCAATTCACCGCCGTGTGTGCGGTTGTAAAAAATGCCTGCGCTCCGTCGAATGGCTCGAGCCGAATCTCACGGCGAGAAAACGACATATCGCCTTGAGAAATCAAACGCAGGTGTCGTAGGGGGAGTCACAGCCGTGGCAAAAGTGCCAGCGCGCTGAATCGCGGTTGATTAGGGAGGGCGTCCAATCAGGTAAGGATGGTACTGCCAAATGACCTCTCAATAATGAATTGGGAGAGGCCTAGATCCTGCAGTGGAATAAATGGCTGTTGAACAGACAAACAAATAATATATATATATATATATATATATATATTATTATCTATCTATCTATCTATCTATCTATCTATCTATATATATATATATATATATATATATATATATATATATATATATAGAGAGAGAGAGAGAGAGAGAGAGAGATACATGCATACATACATACATACATATGTATATATATACATATATATACATACACACACACACACACACACACACACACACACACACACACACGCATATATATATATATATATATATATATATATATATATATATATATATATATATATATATATATATATATATGTGTGTGTGTGTGTGTGTGTGTGTGTGTGTGTGTAAAGAGAGAGAGAGAGAGAGAGAGAGAGAGCGAGAAAGAGAGAGAGAAAGAGAGAGAGAGAGAGCGAGAGAGAGAGAGAGAGCAAAAGAGAGAGAGAGCGTGTGTAAGGGCATGCTTTTAAGGATAAAATGCTTATATAAGTGAAAATTCTTCACACATTTTAAAGCAATAAAGGAGATATGTAGAGCAAATAAATAAATCAGCGAAAAAAAAGAAAAAAAAGAATAAGGGGAAAGGCAAAAAAGGAGAAAACATGTCGCTCGCACTTTATATATGGTTTTGGTTACCACTAGTAGTTTCTGCTTCTCCTTTTGAGGGAAAGGAGGCGGGGCATCTTGAAACTGGATTCACTGCTCATGACTTTTACCCTTTCGCTCTCTCAGTGGATATTTGGGTTGACCTTCCTGCCTCTCTCTCGATATACATGTAGACTTGCATATATATATATATATATATATATATATATATATAATATATATATATATATATATATATATATATGTATGTGTGTGTGTGTGTGTGTGTGTGTGTGTGTGTGTGAGCGTGTATGTGCGTGTGTGCGTGTGCATATACATATATGAAAACACACACACACCACACACACACACACACACACACACACACACACCTATATATGGAAGAACCACAATAAGGGAGCTACATTTCGACCAC
>NC_051425.1:29684492-29686205 GCF_015228065.2 Penaeus monodon | reverse complement strand
AAAGCAGGGGCACACAATTTTCAAGAGAAAGAGAGAGAAAGAGAGAGGAGAGAGAGAGAGAAACAGCTGAGGCTTAGAAGCATTGATGATAATGATGGTGGTTATGATAATAACAATACTGATAATAACAATCATGGTAATAGCAATGGTAATGGCAATAATGGTAATGATAATGGTAGTAATAATAATAGCGATGATTGATCAATAACAATAAAAATTATGATAATGAAAATAATCATAATAAAAAAAATAATAATGATAATAACAACGATAATAAAACAATAGCACTAGCAATGTAAATGACAGTGATGATAATGATGATAGTGATACCACTACTACTACTACTAGTGATTATGATGATAATCAATAATAGTGATAATAAATAATAATAATAAATAATAATAATAATAATAATATTGACAAGTAATAGACGATAACTAAAAAATAATAGTTATAACAATAATAACAATACTACTACTACTACTGCTACAACAACTAATAATAATAACGATAATAATGATATTATAATATAAAAAAACGTCAACAACAACAACAACCACAATAATAATGATTATGATAGCGACTAAGCGCAAGCGACGGCGGCCACCGCCCTTGGCACGGAGGCGCGGGCAGCGAACAGCGAGCGGAGCTGTTCCGACGCCCTCCTTCCTCCCTGTCTGTTGCGGCGGGGCGGGCGGAGCGGCCTCGGAACTCGCGCGGAACAATTAAAATGCATGGCCTGTTGTGGCGCCGTTATTTATCTTCGGCGAGACGGGAATTACGAGAGGGAGAGAGAGGGAAAAGGAAAGAAAGGGAAGTAGACATATAAGAAGAAGAAGTAGGAGGAAGAGGAGGAGGAGAAGAGAGATAGAAATGAAGAAGAAGAAGAGAGATGAGAGAAAAGGAAGAAGGAGAAGAAGAGAGATGGAGAGAAGAAGAAGAGATAGAGGGAAAAAGAAGAGGCAGAGAGAAGAACAAAAAAGAATAAGAAATATAGAAGAAGAAGATGAAGAGAGATAGAGTAGAAGAAGAAGAAGAAAAAAAGAGGAAGATCCGTATCTCTTCGCATGACGCCCGCATGCATGGCAGGGTACGAAAGAAGAGAAGAGAAGACTGGAGCTAAACAGATACGGGAGGAGAAGAGAGGCAAGAAGAAGGAAAGACATGAGAGAAAGGGGGGGGAGTAGATAAAAGGAGAGGAGAGGGCATAAGAGAAAAGGGAATAGAGGAAAAGGAAAAAAAGGAGAAGAAAAATGAAAATGAAAATCAAAAACAAAGAGAAGGAACGAGAAGATGACGTAATGGGTCATTGTTTTCTATATCGCTCTTGTCCTTTTTGGTCGGTTGAGACGCTGTATTTCAGGGCAGGGGATGCTGCCAAGAAGCCTTGATGGTACTTCCCTTGCTCTCAGGAGACGTTCATGATGCCAATGAAAATGACTGCAATATACGAGTGCATATATATATATATATATATATATATATATATATATATATATATATATATATATATATATATATATATATATATATATATATATATTTTATAAAATATATATATATACTATATATATATATATATATATATCTATATTATGTGTGTGTGGTGTGTGTGTGTGTGTTGTGTGTGGGGTGTGTGTGTGTGGTGTGTGTGTGTCACATATATATATATATACTATATATTATTATATATAATTTATATATATATATATA
>NC_051425.1:29661992-29681992 GCF_015228065.2 Penaeus monodon | reverse complement strand
AGAATGGTTAATGGTTAAAAGCAAGATAAATGTGCTAGACATCTAAGGTCATGAAGCACTATAGTTAATGTTAGGGAAGGGTGGTTGAGTTAGTGATTAGTTGTATAAGCTGGGCAAAGGAATTGGTGAGTGAAAGGGTTAGAGTCGGGTGTGGTAAGGAGTTAGATTAGATGGAGGGTATGTATGCGTTTGAGGAAAGAGAATAGGTTGTTGGAACAGAAAGTGTGGGATTCTGTAAGGATGTCTGATAGGTTGGGAGGTCGGTGAAGGGAGGATAGGTGGGGGAAAGCAGAGGTAAGTATGGACGAGACATAAAGGGAATGTGGGGAAGAGACAATGATAATTGGGGATTGGTATTGGAGGATGTGTAAGAAAGGTCTCTTGAAGGCATACAATAGATGAGTTATAAGAGGAAAGGATATGACAAAGGTCAGGTCTGTGGGAGTGGAAACCGCGAATATTCCAATGATGGATAGTTATACTTTAGTGATATAGATTGTAGTATGTTTTGGAGATTTTGAGGGGGAAGCAGCTAGAGGGTGGGATAAGGACCGAGAGGTCTGAGATGGGAGAGGTGTGGGAGTTGGTGTTCTACTAGGAGGGGTATTAGGAGACAGAGGGTCTGTGGAAGGGGATACTTGTGACATAAGGGATTCACGTGTGTATCAAGGAGGGAGTGGAAGGGATAGAGGGGATGGTGGGAGGGTTAATGTGGGCGGGGTTTGGGGGTCGGGGGGATGGGCTGTGTTGGGAGGGGTTAGGAGGATAGGGTGTAGGGGGGATATCGTTAGGAGGAGGATGGATATCAGCAGTTACTTGCAGTGTGAAAGGAGCAGGAGTTGTAAGATTTGGAGGTTGAGTGTCAGTTTTCATTAAGTAATCTTGAATATTTTCAATAGTTTCTTCTGAGGAGTTGGTTGGGGAGTTTTGTGAGGGGGGGAAGAGAGGATTGGTGTCTCAAGCGTAGGGGCAAAGGAAGGTGGAGGTGTTTGTGTAGTAGGGGAAGAGGGGGTGGAACGTTTGTTCTGTCTGTTACGGGTAGTGCGAGGAGGGAGAGGGAAGGTGTTGGGGTTGTAGTGGTGATTGGAGTATCTGTAGTAGAGATTGGAGTGTCTGGGTTTAGGATGGCAAAAGAGTTTGACTGGGGAAGGTAGGAGGTAGAAGAGGGGGAGTGGGTTTAGGAGAATTGGTAGAATGAGCAGTATTACTGGAGTAAGGAGTAAGAGAGAAACCACGTGCTTCCTGTCTGGCTTCACGTAGTGTGAGTCCAAGTTTGAATCGGAGAGTTGCTACCTCAGACTCAAACTTGTAGGTGGGACAGCCCCTATAAAATACATTATGGGGGCCGCCACAGTTGGCACATGTGCGTGATTGTGCAGAGCAGTTAGATCGGGTATGGCCAGGTTGGGCACATAGTGGGCATCTGGCTGTGGAACGGCAATGTTTGGCTGGGTGTCCTAGACGCCAACAATTTTGGCACTGACGTGGAGGAGGTTGGTATGGACGAACAGGGAGGGAAGGTAATTTTGGCTATGTTAGTGGGTTTCTTTCGATGACCTCTGGGGGGAACGGAGTAGCATTGTACTGATGTTGCATCATAGTCTGTGAGACAGGCAAGTAGGTCTTCTCCACAGTCTGACCAACCTTTGTCATAGATTGGGCAATTTGCTGGGGAGATTGAAACTGTTCCGGTGCAAGTATTGAGGGTTGGATGGGGTTCTGCAAGGATGGGGTTACCATATAGGTCAGTTAGTTTTGTTAATGCTATAGCTTGGTTTTCGGATATTACTGTGACAAGACGGGAGCGGTCGGGTCGGCTACGGAAAGAGACTTTACCTACTTGTTTTTGGAGACATTGTTGGAAGAGAAGGGTGTTGTTAGTGTAGGGAGCTGTGGGAGGGATCACGAAAAATCGGTCCCATTTGGCTGCGCTAAAGAGAGTATTCAAAATTGTTGTAGAGATAGGGGTAGTAGAAGGGCGGGGGCGTGACGAAGATGGAGTAGTGTTGAGGGAGGTAGTGTTATTGGGAGGTGGGTAATAAGGCTGTAAGGTGTTAATAAGGGAGGATGGGGTGGTTGATGTTGGAGGTTGTGGGGATAGAGGTGTTGAAGTTGAGCATGCTGGGAGAGTGGAAATGTTCCTTAAGGGTTGATTGTTGGCTACTGTACAAGTAGGCATAGATGAGGGGGTAGTTATTGCAGTGTTCGGAGCCGTGGTCAAAGGAGAGCCTGGGGTCAGGGAATCGGGTGGGTTTACATCGTTGGGGCTATTTGATAAAGGGGCAAGCCTCATTGCCCCTAATAATGGGGATATGTTTTCATTACTAGCTATGGTAAGCCTGGGTTATGTTGGGGATAAAAACAGTCCACCCCTCAGGGTCCCCTTGAGGGTAAGGGCTAGGTAACTAAATCAGGGGAATACCGTGCCCATGGCTCCCTCAGGGCCCTTCAGGACTGGCACAAAGTCAGCCTTTCATTCTTTCAGCACGGCTCTCACACCTTAGGAGGTGGATAGCAGAAGGGTTTTTGGTGAAGGGACAGAAACGAAAAGTGGGAAGGAAAAAAGACCATGCAAATTAGTTGAGTCGAGGGCTGAGTCCCAAGGCTGGGGAGTTCCCCATCATTGGGTCCGTCTCCGCCTCCTAAGCCTCCCCACGACACAACGGGCAAGGGATTGGGGGGTGTGTGTGTATAGAAGCAAAATGATGAACGCAGAACAGGTGAAGACAGGTGAACAGAAACAAAAGGGAGACCAGGTCAAGTCGAAGGGTGGCCAGCACAAAGGGGATAGGTGGAGGATGCGAGAATCGAGGAGAAAAATTAACTGGTGAAGTTGAAATTATGAAGCTGATTTATCAATGCGAATTACAGCGGTTTTACCTGTGTCCCACTGATGGCAGAAGAGGGCGCTGTTGTTGGTTCCCCCCGGATTCAGCGTATTCATGTTGAGACAGACGCTTGAGGAGACTGTCTCACCAAAGTACAGGATTATCGTAGGTGCTCATCTTCGAGGAGAGAGGACTGGTGTAGACCAGGTTGCGATGGTGTGATTAACTGGCGAAAAGTACGCCTGCAGTTGAGAGGGTGAAGGGGGTGACGAAGAGGGTAAATCTCCACAGTGTAGGGCAGCTGAGAACAAGGAGGTGAGGAGTCTCTTCTGGAGAGGCATTGTAGTAGAAGGTACGCAGGGCTCTAGGTAACGTGACAGTTTAGAGAAGAACAGATGTAGGAAATAGATCTCTCCACCCAGGTACTAATGGATTGCAGATGTGGAGGGCGCGCATGTCCTAGATAAAAGGCAGATAGTGCCGATGGGGAATTAGTCCCTTGGTCAGTCATTGTGAAACAATAACAACGCGGCTGTCATGGTGCTGTTTTCCAATTAACCATGTATTCCATTCAGCCAGGCACACTACACACACATTGGTAAGCTTAGGCCTTTGTATCATGTCCTCCTCTTGGCAAGGCTTCTTGTCTTTTTTTTCCTATAATAATAATAATGTCATTATCATTGAAGATGACATCGACTATGACCAAGTGAATGGCAATAAGAAACAGTTACTATGACAATGGCAGTATATGATGATAATTCCTTTCATAAATGTAAAACTGGCGATGGCAAAAACGACAATGGTAATAATAAAGATGGCAACGTAATAAGTTATAATATACAAGAGCCAAGGTGGTAATAATAATGTTCAGCAAGGGAAACTCGTTTTAGGCGAGATTTAAATAAACGGAGTGGGATTTGTGGGCGGAATTTTTATAATACAACTTCTTTTTCACTTCGAGATGTATTCTGGAACTGTGCAATTTCCTTCCCCATTATAAATAATACAGAAAAATATATTGTATTATTTACTTATTCATTGAACATTTCTGCTTCGCTAACATCGCCCTGTGAACCAAAATATGGCAGAAGAGGGCACTGTTGCCGTTTCCCCCTGGTATAGCGAGTAAAAGGAGTTTATGATTTGGATAGGGACAGAGGGATGAAGCAGAAAGGAAAAGGAAAGAAGAAGGAAAGATCTTGCAAAAGTTGTGGCGAGGGCCGAGGTCCAAGGTACAGGTGATCCTATACATTGGGCTTCAGTCTCCGCCTCCTAAGCCCCCCACAACACATGAGCAAAGGGATTGGGGGGGGGGGGGGGTTGTAATCATACTTCTGAGCGATAATGGTGTAGGTTGTCAACTAATAATGTGCATTACATTTATTCTGTCATGTTCCTCCACTGTTTTCTCCCACCGTACAATAAATGCATCAAGTTGGTGTTAGAATATGTGCCTTTCCATCTTTTCTCTTAAATATATCCATTACTTCATCTAAGAATACAACTGGCCATTTACAATGTGTATAACCTTTTTCAGTTGGCAGTTGTTATGTGAATGAAGAATTCTCTTTCTAGAAATTGCAGAATTATTCTTTTTGGTCTGTAACCCGAAAACTCACCTCTTTAAAAGGAAAAACGGGGACAGAGACAGCCAGGAAAGAAACATGGCATAAAAAAGAAAAGGATAGGTATAGAGACACAACTGAATAGGTGGGATAGAAGTGAGTAAAGTGAGACAGACATAATGGCAAAAGTGTGAAATAGAAGAATGAAAGTATATATGCAAATCTAACGAATAAAAAACAATGATTTTGCATTGCTTGCATATCCAAACAATTTTACATTGCCATTAAGTCTTAGGATATAAAAAACAAGTTAGAAACCAAGCAGTTCCTTTATTAATATTTAATGAGAGCTTCTATACATCATTATATAAAAAGAAAAAAAATAATAAAATGCATCTTTTAATTAAAGGACTTGCACCATAATATGAAATACAGCATAAAATACACCAAACGGAACAGCTAGACAGGTTGATCTCTATCGTCAATGCTGGACACAATTACTTTTTCTGTGGCAATGGAGGAGGAACTGCGGCAGCTCATATGAGACACCCCTATAGATTTCATGGTTTACTCATCACCTGAGAAGAAAAAAAAAGAAAAAAAGGCAGAGGATATAGATTCTATATAAACACTTTCTATATTCACATCAGCATATAAACACTATCAAACAAACAACAGCATGCCTTTTCTTTAGCACGGAATGATCACTCTCCAAAAATTAAGAAACAAAATAAAAAGCAAACCAAGCTTCATTATGGAACCTGCTTGCTTACCCTCACCATCACCTTGTTTCTCGTTTTCTTCTTCGTCTGACTCGAAGGTGTTGTCCGGGATGTCATAGAGACGAATCATGGCCTGAAGGTGAGAGAAAGAAATGCTCTTACGATGATTCCCTTTTTTATCATTACTATCATTATCATAATTACTATCACTATTAACATCACCATCTCATCATTATAATCATCACTATCACTATTATCACAATCATTATAATTACTACTGCATCTTCTTATTACATGAATAGAATTGGTTTGACAGGCACATGGAAGGAACTATGAACATTAACAAAGACCAAGAAAATAACTATTCTCTTTGGTTTAATTTTTTTCTACACATAATGTGCATTTCAATAAAGATGACATGACTAAAACAGTAATAATGAAAAATAATTAAACACATTTCAAATATAAAGAGATAAATTTAAATTGTATTTACAAAATGAGTCTAAACAGGATTAGAAATTAACAACAAAAGAAAAGCAATAGTACAAAAGCACAGAAAAATGAGAAAAAGTCAAAGAAAGAAAGGAAAAGAAGAAAACAAAAAAAGAGGAAATATTAACCAAATAAAATTCTAGCCCACCTTGTTAGGATCCTTCATGATGAGGTACTTGCCATCAGGCAGTTTCATGCACATGTCAATGATGCAACGCAAAAACCCAGGCGTTATCCATGTTGAGGTTGATTTGGTTGGCAAACTCCATGGGCTTGAACTGCTGCGTCCCAGGATCATGTGCTTGGTTGAATCACGCACATTCACACGGGACACATAGCTGGAGTTTGTGTAAATTGGATGAATATAATGTGCATATACCTGGTAAACATGTTTATATATTTACTTTTGTTTCTTTGATGCAACAGTGACAGTAGGTTGTTTTCAAGATATGTCTAATATATAGATATCTATGGATACTGGAAACCCTAAATAGCGACAGACAATATTTCAAGTCCAGCAAGGTGAACTAGAATGAACTCATTGCCAATGGAAATGGCATGTATGTACATGCCATGCCCACGGTGAGTTCACTTTATTAATTGTTCTTACACAGAGATGGCTACACTTGTACAAAATCACCAATACGCCCAATTACGAGTACTGCCTGTTTCGCTCATTCACCCTTTTCCTTGATCTATGAAAATATTTTACGTTATCTTATTTTACTAATGTTTATAAAATTATACTAATTATTATGTTTATAATAAAAATAATGGCACTGATATTCATAGCATTTGTAAAAAACATGTTTTTCCCGCCAATTCAAGGAAAGGTGAAATCAGGTAAGATAACAAAGTCTACTAATTGACTCCTTTGTGGCTGAGCACTAGCAAGCCATCTATGTGCAGAGACATTTCACAAAAAATAAAAAATGAGCACAATATTTTCCCCACTTTTTATGCATCTTTCCCCGGTGGCATGTGGTTAAGTAAGGTGTAAATACATCATTACACATGTAGTGTTAATTTGTATGGTTTTAAGTTCTCATCTTCTAATTCAACAAATAAATCTAATATTTTTTAACTTGTATCTCTTAGCCTTATACTTAATCACTAATAATCATACAATATTTTATACTACACTACTAGCAACATATTTCATTCAAAAATATATTCAAAAAAAAAATAAAACAGCCACTAACCCGAACTTGATCTGGTCCGAGCCTGCCAAGATAGCCTGAACTGTCCATTTTGCAAGTTTACAGGCATTATTCTTCAGCTCATTGGCCCAACACAGCACCACGCTGAGTGTCCAACTTCTGGCGCCAGTCTACCCTCCTGAGTACTTGGAGTCCCATTCATTCAATGCCTAATAAAATGTGGGGGAAGAAAAAATGGCCTTTACTTAAAATAATTGTGCAAACGATAAGAATGACAGGGCGAGATACAGAAAATTATGGTCTTAAATGGACACATAGTCAAAAGATAAAATAATTACAACCAGCTGTCAAGAAATGGCAAAGATAACATTGTACATGGATAAGTAAATATATAATGTAATTCTAATTGTATATGGACCTACACTTATTACCCTTTGCCGACGGGTCTCATGTGCGTACAAGCCATGGCATGCCTGGACTCTCTCCCGGGTGGCATGTACATACATGCCATGGTGAGCGTGGCCCGTATTCCGGGCATGTATGGCCATGCCAAGAGTTTATTTTGCTAGGGTTATGGCAAAATATTTTTTTTGCCACTGAAAATGTGATTAAGTAGTTTTTCACACTTTTTCTCATTTTCCTATACTATGCATTTCATAAAAGGGTTCTCGGGCTTCCGAGGACAGCGTCTAAAAAATTACGTCGGTAATCGGGCCGCGCCTCGTGAAATATGCCAGTCACCCCCGTGACTGTGTGGAGAAAATTTTACATGTGTGTCAGGAGGAAGTGGGGGAGGGAGCTGGGGAGATCAAGAACTTGACATATATGTGCAAAAGGGTGTGTGTGTTCATGTATATGTATATACATATACTTATATATATATACATATACTTATATATATATACATATATATATATATATAATATATATATATATATATATAATATATAAAAATAATATATATATATATTATATATATATATATCGTGTGTGTGTGTGTTGTGTGTGTGTGTGTGTGTGTGTGTGTGTGTGTGTGTGTGTGTGTGTGTGTGCGTGTGTGTGTACGTGTGTGTGTGTGTGTGTATGTGTGTGTACGTGTGTGTACGTGTGTGTGTGTACGTGTGTGTACGTGTGTGTACGTGTGTGTGTGTACGTGTGTGTGTGTTCGTGTGTGTTTACATGTACATACGTGTATTTGTGAGTATTGCGGGAGTGGGTGGAGGTTGAGAGTGTGGCATAAATGTGAAAAAGGTCAAGTCAAGCAAAGGATCAGGGAAGAAAAAACGAACAAAGAACGAAAAGAAAAAAAAAAAAATCACGTATTTATAAAAACACTGAACATAAAATTATATCTATATGGAAGTGATAATATAAACCGTAGAAACTAAAGTTTATCTTAAAATAACTTGGAAAAAAATGTAAAAGAAAATAAAACAAAGCCTACGGTTTCAACTCCATGATACAACACACTGCTTATTTTGTTCAGACTATAGATTGAATAATGATCAACTAGAGTTTATATAACAACAAAAATATCCTACAGTCTTGATTTATCAGAAAATATGGAAAATAAAGACCTTAGAAAATAATAATACTGAAAATACAACATAGGTTCTTAGTATTACGAAGAAAAGGCAAGGATGCTGGTATTGGGGATGAGCGGTCGCGCATGCTAGGGTGACGATATGAGCCCACGGCAGTGGGGCCCGGGCCACTATGAATATACCCCGGAGATAGTACTTGCGCATCGGAAATCACCCGTCGGCAAGGGGTTATAGGAGCAAAAAATTTTGAAATAACATTGCATACACACATACCTTATGCTCCTTGTAAAGCTTTCAACATTGTTAAATCTTACATAATTAACTGATGAGCTACATATCGAGCAAGGAGCACAACCACAATTTTTTTTATTCATGTTCCTACTTTGTAGAAGATATAATTATGTTAACAAATAAGAATTTTGGTCACTATTTTGCAAAAAAGGTAATTTCTAGTCCATGCTATGGTAGGTGTTAATTATGTCCATCAACTAAATGAACAGTTTTTTCTAAGCTTAAATCATTGTGATAATAAACTCATGTGGTTATACCTTGATATTGATGAACTGCACATCGTTTCCACCACCCTGGAAAGAGTCATCTCTGTGCGCGCCACCAGGCTAATGTCATTGCCCAGGTTCCACTTTCTGTAGCGGTATCCCACAGGGGCCACCATCCTCCTCATCCTCATCTAAGAAGGGATTCTCATGCTCGAACTTGTACCTGTTTCCATCCTGTAAACCCAAAGGAAGTTCCAGAATGTCAGACTGTACCCCTGAAGTTCTTCTTTGCATATTTTGTCCGTAAATAATATGTGATCTTTGTCAGATTTTAAATAAATGACCATTGTTATATCTATGGAACAGGATGCTAAAAGAGATATTTACAAATATTTAAACAAAGTATGTCTATAATAACATATGCAAACTTAATACATACTTCCTGAGAACTTGCTGCAGAAATTGGTTGATGAAGGTGGCTTTTCCCGGGAGAGGTTTCGTGGGGGGTTGAGGGAGTTTCCTTCCTCCGGGGGGGGGTTCGCTTGAGGCTCACTGACCGTTAGCAGATCTGGAAAAATGTCATGTCACAGACAAGGATTCCATGCTTTTTTTTTCTACCCCCCCCCCCCTGCTTATTATGCAATGAATCAATGACAAAAACAGTTTGCTCATTAATCTGCCAAGATTTTGACACCACCACCACACACACACACATATGTATATAATAATATATATATATATAAAATATATATATATATTATTATATACATATACATACAATACATATATATATAATTAATATTTTACTATATATATACATATATATTTTATATATATATACATATTTTTATCCCATATATTATACCTATATAATAATACATTATACATACCTAAAATATATACATATTATAATCCATATGTATATACATTTTTAATATACAATATATACATACATATCATATTATACATACATACATATACATATGCATATTATAAAACATACATATACATATACTATTTTATACTACATACACATATACATATATATACATACATTATATATATATTTGTGTATATGTATATATATGTATATGTATGTTTATATATATTATATGGTTAGATGTATATATATGTATATGTATATGTATGTATATATATATGTATATATATATGTATATATATATGTATATATTATGTTATATATTATGTAATATATATGTATATATATATGTATATTATAATGTATATGTATGTATATAAAAATATAATATATATATATATATATATAATTATATATATATATATATATACATATGTGTGGTGGTGTGTGTTTGTGTGCCCAAAATCTTGGCAGATTAATGAGCAAAACTGATCTTTGTCATTGTTTCATTGCATAATAAGCAGGGGGGGGAGGTAGAAAAAAGAAAAGCAGGGAAACCCTTTGTCTGTGACATGACATTTATTCCAGATCTGCTAACGGTCAGTGAGACCTCAAGCGAACCCCCTCAGGAGGAAGGAAACTCCCTCAACTCCCCACGAAACCTCTCCCTGGAAGCCACCTTCATCAACCATAATTTCTCGCAGCAAGTTCTCAGGAATGTATGTATTAAGTTTGCATATGTTATTATAGACATACTTTGTTTAAATATTTGTAATTATCTCTTTTAGCATCCTGTTCCATAGATATAACAATGGTCATTGATTAGATCTGACAAAGATAAAAATCAGCAATAATGACAGCCGACAAAGATCACATATTATATGACGACAAGTATGCAAAGAAGAACTTCAGGGATACAGTCTGACATTCTGGAACTTCCTTTGGTTCACAGGATGGAAACAGGTACAAGTTCGAGCATGAGAATCCCTTCTTAGATGAGGATGAGGAGGATGAGGTGGCCCCTGTGGGATACCGCTACAGAAAGTGGAACCTGGGCAATGACATTAGCCTGGTGGCGCGCACAGAGCATGACTCTTTCCAGGGTGGTGGAAACGATGTGCAGTTCATCAATATCAAGGTATACCACATGAGTTTATTATCACTAATGATTA
Source organism: Penaeus monodon (assembly GCF_015228065.2). NCBI lineage: Eukaryota > Metazoa > Arthropoda > Malacostraca > Decapoda > Penaeidae > Penaeus > Penaeus monodon. The sequence continues at coordinate 29,671,129 of NC_051425.1, read as the reverse complement.
AGCTTGAATACTGTTCATTTAGTTGATGGACATAATTAACACCTACCATAGCATGGACTAGAAATTACTTTTTTGCAAATAGTGCCAAAATTCTTATTTGTTACACATAATTATTCTTCTACAAAGTAGGAACATGAATAAAAAAAATTGTGTTGTGCTCCTTGCTCGATATGTAGCTCATCATTTAATTATGTAAGATTTAACAATGTTGAAAGCTTTACAAGGAGCTTAAGTATGTTGTGTATGCAATGTTATTTTCAAAATTTTTTTCTCCTCTAACCCCTTGCCGACGGTGATTTCCCGTGCGCAAGTACTATCTCCTGGGGTATATTCATAGTGGCCCGGCCCCACTGCCGTGGGCTCTATCGTCACCTAGCATGCGCGACCGCTCATGCCCAATACCAGCATCCCTTGCCGTTTCTTCGTAATACTACAGAACATATGTGGTATTTTCAGTATTATTATTTTATAAGGTCTTTATTTTCCATATTTCTGATAATCAGACTGTAGGATATTTTTGTTGTTTATATAGACTCCATAGTTGATCATTATTCACTCTATAATCTGAATAAAATAAGCAGTGTGTGGCATCATGGAGTTGAAACCGTAGGTTTTTGTTTGTATTTTCTTTGCATTTTTTTCAAGTTATTTTATAAGATAAACTTTAGTTGCAACAGGTTTATATTATCACTTCCATATAGATATAATTTTTTGTCAGTGTTTTTATAAATACGTGATTTTTTTTTTTTTCTTTTCGTTCTTTTGTTCGTTTCTTCTTCCTGATCCTTTGCTTGACTTGACCTTTTTCACATTTATGCCACACTCTCAACCTCCACCCACTCCCGCAATACTCACAAATACACGTATGTACATGTAAACACACACGAACACACACACACGTACACACACACACGTACACACACGTACACACACGTACACACACACACGTACACACACGTACACACACATACACACACACACACACACGTACACACACACGTAACACACACACACACACACACACACACACACACACACACACACACACACAGATATATATATATATATATATATATATATATATATATATATATATATATATATATATATATATTATATATATATATATTATAAGTATATGTATATATATAAGTATATGTATATACATATACATGAACACACACACCCTTTTGCACATATATGTCAAGTTCTTGATCTCCCCAGCTCCCTCCCCCACTTCCTCCTGACACACATGTACAATTTCTCCACACAGTCACGCGGTGACTGGCATATTTCACGAGGCGCGGCCCGATTACCGACGTAATTTTTTAGACGCTGTCCTCGGAAGCCCGAGAAGCCTTTATGAAATGCATAGTATAGGAAAAATGAGAAAAAGTGTGAAAAACTACTTAATCACATTTTCAGTGGCAAAAAAATATTTTGCCATAACCCTAGCAAAATAAACTCTTGGCATGGCCATACATGCCCCGGAATACGGGCCACGCTCACCATGGCATGTATGTACATGCCACCCGGCAGAGAGTCCAGGCATGCCATGGCTTGTACGCACATGAGACCCGTCGGCAAAGGGTTAATAAGTGTAGGTCCATATACAATTAGAATTTACATTATATATTTACTTATCCATGTACAATGTTATCTTTGCCATTTCTTGACAGCTGGTTGTAATTATTTTTATCTTTTGACTATGTGTCCATTTAAGACCATATTTTCTGTATCTCGCCCTGTCATTCTTATCGTTTGCACAATTATTTTAAGTAAAGGCCATTTTTTTCTTCCCCCACATTTTATTAGGCATTGAATGAATGGACTCCAAGTACTCAGGAGGGTAGACTGGCGCCAGAAGTTGGACACTCAGCGTGGTGCTGTGTTGGCCAATGAGCTGAAGAATAATGCCTGTAAACTTGCAAAATGGACAGTTCAGGCTATCTTGGCAGGCTCGGACCAGATCAAGTTCGGGTTAGTGGCTGTTTTATTTTGTTTTTGAATATATTTTTGAATGAAATATGTTGCTAGTAGTGTAGTATAAAATATTGTATGATTATTAGTGATTAAGTATAAGGCTAAGAGATACAAGTTAAAAATATTAGATTTATTTGTTGAATTAGAAGATGAGAACTTAAAACCATACAAAATTAACACTACATGTGTAATGATGTATTTACACCTTACTTAACCACATGCCACCAGGGAAGATGCATAAAAAGTGGGGAAAATATTGTGCTGCATTTTTTATTTTTTGTGAAATGTCTCTGCACATAGATGGCTCTGCTAGTGCTCAGCCACAAAGGAGTCAATCAGTAGACTTGTGACCTTACCTGATTTCACCTTTCCTTGAATTGGCGGAAAAACATGTTTTTTACAAATGCTATGAATATCAGTGCCATTATTTTTATATAAACATAATAATTAGTATAATTTTATAAACATTAGTAAAATAAGATAACGTAAAATATTTTCATAGATCAAGGAAAAGGGTGAATGAGCGAAACAGGCAGTACTCGTAATTGGCGTATTGGTGATTTTGTACAAGTGTAGCCATCTCTGTGAAGAACAATTAATAAAGTGAACTCACCGTGGGCATGGCATGTACATACATGCCATTTCCATTGGCAATGAGTTCATTCTAGTTCACCTTGCTGGACTTGAAATATTGTCTGTCGCTATTTAGGCTTTCCAGTATCCATAGATATCTATATATTAGACATATCTTGAAAACAACCTACTGTCACTGTTGCATCAAAGAAACAAAAGTAAATATATAAACATGTTTACCAGGTATATGCACATTATATTCATCCAATTTACACAAACTCCAGCTATGTGTCCCGTGTGAATGTGCGTGATTCAACCAAGCACATGATCCTGGGGACGCAGCAGTTCAAGCCCATGGAGTTTGGCCAACCAAATCAACCTCAACATGGATAACGCCTGGGGTATTTTGCGTTGCATCATTGACATGTGCATGAAACTGCCTGATGGCAAGTACCTCATCATGAAGGATCCTAACAAGGTGGGCTAGAATTTTATTGGTTAATATTTCCTCTTTTTTGTTTTCTTCTTTTCCTTTCTTTCTTGACTTTTTCTCATTTTTTCTGTGCTTTTGTACTATTGCTTTTCTTTTGTTGTTAATTTCTAATCCTGTTTAGACTCATTTTGTAAATACAATTTAAATTTATCTCTTTATATTTGAAATGTGTTTAATTATTTTTCATTATTACTGTTTTAGTCATGTCATCTTTATTGAAATGCACATATATGTGTAGAAAAAAAATTAAAACAAAGAGAAATAGTTATTTTCTTGGTCTTTGTTAATGTTCATAGTTCCTTCCATGTGCCCTGTCAAACCCAATTCTATTCATGTAATAAGAAGATGCAGTAGTAATTATAATGATTGTGATAATAGTGATAGTGATGATTATAATGATGAGATGGTGATGTTAATAGTGATAGTAATTATGATAATGATAGTATGATAAAAAAGGGAATCATCGTAAGAGCATTTCTTCTCTCACCTTCAGGCCATGATTCGTCTCTATGACATCCCGGACAACACCTTCGAGTCAGACGAAGAAGAAAACGAGAACAGGTGATGGTGAGGGTAAGCAAGCAGTTCCATAATGAAGCTTGTGTTTGCTTTTTATTTTGTTTCTTAATTTTTGGAGAGTGATCATTCCGTGCTAAAGAAAAGGCATGCTGTTGTTTGTTTGATAGTGTTTATATGCGATGTGATATAGAAAGTGTTTATATAGAATCTATATCCTCTGCCTTTTTTTCTTTTTTTTTCTTCTCAGGTGATGAGTAAACATGAAATCTATAGGGGTGTCTCATATGAGCTGCCGCAGTTCCTCCTCCATTGCCACAGAAAAAGTAATTGTGTCCAGCATTGACGATAGAGATCAACCTGTCTAGCTGTTCCGTTTGGTGTATTTTATGCTGTATTTCATATTATGGTGCAAGTCCTTTAATTAAAAGATGCATTTTTATTATTTTTTTTCTTTTTATATAATGATGTTATAGAAGCTCTCATTAAATATTAATAAAGGAACTGCTTGGTTTCTAACTTGTTTTTTATATCCTAAGACTTAATGGCCAATGTAAAATTGTTTGGATATGCAAGCAATGCAAAATCATTGTTTTTTATTCGTTAGATTTGCATATATACTTTCATTCCTTCTATTTCACACTTTTGCCATTATGTCTGTCTCACTTTACTCACTTCTATCCCACCTATTCAGTTGTGTCTCTATACCTATCCTTTTCTTTTTATGCCATTGTTTCTTTCCTGGCTGTCTCTGTCCCCGTTTTTCTTTTAAGAGGTGAGTTTTGGGGTTACAGACCAAAAGAATTAATTCTGCAATTTCTAGAAAGAGAATTCTTCATTCCAAACAACTGCCAACTGAAAAAGGTTATACACATTTGTAAATGGCAGTTGTATTCTTAGATGAAGTAATGGATATATTTAAGAGAAAAGATGGAAAGGCACATATTCTAACACCAACTTGATGCATTTATTGTACGGTGGGAGAAAACAGTGGAGGAACATGACAGAATAAATGTAATGCACATTATTAGTTGACAACCTACACCATTATCGCTCAGAAGTATGATTACAACCCCCCCCCCCCCCATCCCTTGCTCTTGTTCTTGTGGGGGGCTTAGGGGGCGGAGACTGAGCCCAATGTATAGGATCACTGTACCTTGGACCTCGGCCCTCGCCACAACTTTTTGCAAGATCTTCCTTCTTCTTTCCTTTTCCTTTTCTGCTTCATCCCTCTGTCCACTTATCCAAATCATAAACCCCCTTTTTATCGCTATATCCAGGGGGAAACGGCAACAGTGCCCTCTTTGCCATATTTTGGGTTCACAGGGCGTGTTAGCGAAGCAGAAAATGTTCAATGAATAAGTAAATAATACAATTATTTTTTTCTGTATTATTTTAACTGGGGAAGGAAATTGCACAGTTCCAGAATACATCCCCAAGTGAAAAGAAGTTGTATTATAATAAATTCCGCCCACAAATCCCACTCCGTTTTTTTTAAATCTCGCCTAAAACGAGTTTCCTTGCTAAAACATTATTATTACCACCATTGGCTCTGTTATTTTTATAACTTATTACGTTGCCATCTTTATTATTACCATTGTCGTTTTTGCCATCGCCATTTTACATTTATGAAAGGAATTATCATCATACTACTGCCATTGTCATAGAAACTGTTTTTTATTGCCATTCATTTGGTCATAGTCGATGTCATCTTCAATGATAATGACATTATTATTATTATAGGAAAAAAAGACAAGAAGCCTTGCCAAGAGGAGGACATGATACAAAGCCTAAGCTTACCAATGTGTGTGTAGTGTGCCTGGCTGAATGGAATACAGGGTTTAAATTTGGAAAACAGCACCATGACAGCCGCGTTGTTATTGTTTCACAATGACTGACCAAGGGACTAATTCCCCATCGCACTATCTGCCTTTATCTAGGACATGCGCGCCCTCCACATCTGCAATCCATTAGTACCTGGGTGAGAGATCTATTTCCTACATCTGTTCTTCTCTAAACTGTCACGTTACCTGAGCCCTGCGTACCTTCTACTACAATGCCTCTCCAGAAGAGCCCTCCTCACCCCCTTTGTTCTCAGGCTGCCCTACACTGTGGAGATTTACCCTCTTCGTCACCCCCTTCACCCTCTAAACTGCAGGCGACTTTTTCGCCATTTTAATCACCCCATCGCAACCTGGTCTACACAGCCTCTCTCTACCTCGAAGATGACACCTACGATAATCCTGTACTTTGGTGAGACAGTCTCCTCAAGCGTCTGTCTCAACATGAATACGCTGAATCCGGGGGGAACCAACAACAGCGCCCTCTTCTGCCATCAGTGGGACACAGTGAACCGCTGTAATTCGCATTGATAAATCAGCTTCATAATTTCAACTTCCCCAGTTAATTTTTCTCCTCGATTCTCGCATCCTCCACCTATCTCCTTGTGCTGGCCACCCTTCGACTTGACCTGGTCTCCCTTTGTTTCGTTCACCTGTCTTCACCTGTTCTGCGTTCATCATTTTGCTTCTATACAACACACCCCCCAATCCCTTGCCCGTTTTTTGTCGTGGGAGGCTTAGGAGGGGGAGACGGCCCCCATGATGGGAACTCCCCAGCCTTGGGACTCAGCCCTCGACTAAACTAATTTTGCATGGTCTTTTTTTTCCTTCCCACTTTTAGTTTATGTCCCTTCACCAAACCCTTCTGCTATCCACCTCCTAAGGTGTGAGAGCCGTGCTGAAGAATGAAAGGTTTACTTTGTGCCATCCTGAACGGCCTGAGGAGCCATGGGCAGGGTATTCCCCTGATTTAGTTACCTAGCCCTTCCCCCTCAAGGGGACCCTGGGGGGTGGACTGTTTTATCCCAACATAACCAGGCTTACCATAGCTAGTAATGAAAACAATCCCCATTATTGGGGGCAATGGGGCTTCCCCCTTTTATCAAATAGCCCCAACGATGTAAACCCACCCGATTCCCTGACCCCAGGCTCTCCTTTGACCACGGCTCCGAACACTGCAATAACTACCCCCTCATCTATGCCTACTTGTACATAGCCAACAATCAACCCTTAAGGAACATTTCCACTCTCCCAGCATGCTCAACTTCAACACCTCTATCCCCACAACCCCCAACATCAACCACCCCACCCTCCCTTATTAACACCTTACACCCTTATTACCCACCCCCAAAACACTACCTCCTCAACACTACTCCATCTTCGTCACGCCCCCCCCCCTTCTACTACCCTATCTCTACAACAATTTTGAATACTCTCTTTAGCGCAGCCAAATGGGACCGTTTTTTCGTGATCCCTCCCACAGCTCCCTACACTAACAACACCTTCTCTTCCAAAATGTCTCCAAAAACAAGTAGGAAAAGTCTCTTTCCGTAGCCGACCGACCGCTCCCGTCTTGTCACAGTAATATCCGAAAACCAAGCTATAGCATTAACAAAACTAACTGACCTATAGGGTAACCCCATCCTTGCAGAACCCCCTCACAACCCTCAATACTTGCACCGGAACAGTTTTTATCTCCCCAGCAAATTGCCCAATCTATGACAAAGGTTGGTCAGACTGTGGGGAAGACCTACTTGCCTGTCTCACAGACTATGATGGGAACATCAGTACAATGCTACTCCGTTCCCCCAGAGGGATCGAAAGAAACCCACTAACATAGCCAAAATTACCTTCCTCCCTGTTCGTCCATACCAAACCCCCTCCACGTCAGTGCCAAAATTGTTGGGCTCTAGGAACCCACCAAACATTGCCGTTCCACAGCCAGATGCCCACTATGTACCCAACCTGGCCATACCCGATCTAACTGCTCTGCACAATCACGCACATGTGCCAACTGTGGCGGCCCCCCTAATGTATTTTAAAGGGGGTGTCCCACCTACAAGTTTTAGTCTGAGGTAGCAACTCTCCGATTCAAACTTGGACTCACACTACGTGAAGCCAGACAGGAAGCACGTGGTTTCTCTCTTACTCCTTACTCCAGTAATACTGCTCATTCTACCAATTCTCCTAAACCCATCCCCTCTTCTCCCCCTACCTTCCCCAGTCAAACTCTTTTGCCATCCTAAACCCAGACACTCCAATCTCTACTACAGATACTCCAATCACCACTACAACCCCAACACCTTCCCTCTCCCTCCTCGCACACCCCTAACAGACGAACAAACGTTCCCCCCCCCTCTTCCCCTACTACACAAACACCTCCACCTTCCTTTGCCCCTACGCTTGAGACACCAATCCTCTCTTCCCCCCCTCACAAAACTCCCCAACCAACTCCTCAGAAGAAACTATTGAAAATATTCAAGATTACTTAATGAAAACTGACACTCAACCTCCAAATCTTACAACTCCTGCTCCTTTCACACTGCAAGTAACTGCTGATATCCATCCTCCTCCTAACGATATCCCCCCTACACCCTATTTCCCCCTAACCCCTCCCAACACAGCCCATCCCCCCGACCCCAAACCCTGCCCAATTAACCCTCCACCATCCCCTCTATCCTTCCATTCCCTCCTGGATACACACGTGGGAATCCCTTTAGTAAACCCCCCCACCATCCCCTCTATCCCTTCCACTCCCCCTTGATACACACGTGAATCCCTTATGTCACAAGTATCCCCTTCCACAGAACCCTCTGTCTCCAAATACCCCTCCTAGTAGAACACCAACTCCCACACCTCTCCCATCTCAGATCTCTCGGTCCTTATCCCACCTTATCCCAGCTGCTTCCCCCTCAAAATCTCCAACACATACTACAATCTATATCACTAAAGTATAACTATTCTTCATTGCAAAATTCGCGGTTTCCATCCCACAGACCTGACCTTTGTCATACCCTTTCCTCTTATAACTCATCTATAGTATGCATACAAGAGACCTTTCTTACACATCCTCCAAAACCAATCCCCCAATTATCATTGTCTTCTTCCCCACATTCCCTTTTTGTCTCGTCCTACTTACCTCTGCTTCCCCCACCTATCCGCCCTTCACCGACCTCCCAACCTATCAGACATCCTTACCGAATCCCACACTTCCGGCTTCCACAACCTATTCTCTTTCCTCAAACGCATACATACCCTGCCATCTAATCTAACCCCTTACCAAAACCCCCACTCTAACCCTTTCACTCACCAATTTCCCTTTTCCCAGCTTTACAACTAATCACTAACTCAACCACCCTTCCCTAACATTAACTATAGTGCTACATGACCTTAGATGTCTAGCACATTTATCTTGCTTTTAACCATTAACCATTCTATACACACACACACACACACACACACACACACACACACACACACACACACACACACACACACACACACACACACCACACCCCAAAATTTTATATTTTATTATATATTATACATTATATATATATAATTATATATATATATAATATATATAATATATATATAATTTTATTATATAAATATATATATATATAATATATATATATATATTATATTTATATATATTACTGATATCAAAATTATATTTTTATATATTATATATATATAATATATATATATATTTAAAATATATTATATAT
>NC_051425.1:29648968-29653968 GCF_015228065.2 Penaeus monodon | reverse complement strand
GAGACAAAGGAGGGAGACAAAATAACAAGATAGTAATGATTATATAATAATACGACCGAAAAATGTAATACTGTTAGGAAATGCATCAGGTATTTATCTTAGTTGTTGACCCGTGATGCAACAGCACTCTCATAAACAAACAACAGCATTGATATTCCCGGAGAACCAGTTTTTCTTTATTTCTTTTTTGCTGCTTGCGTCGGCCTTCCAGACGGCTTTTTGTTTTGTTTTACCGACCTTCTGTTTTTGTTCTTTGTTTTGATCTGGTTAATGTGGAGCAAATAAAGAATATATAATTTCTATCAGACAAGATGCAATAATTTCCATTAGCTGTGCATTGAACGCAGAAACTATCGCTTTTTTCAAGCATACACTCACAAGCACACAGAGACGCACACGAGGATGTCTTCCCTGCGCAGGGACGCAGCTGCCCTCGCCGAGCTGCGAATGCACCTCCTGCCCACCCAAGCCCGAGCCCCAAGGAACTCACCTCGACCGAGCTTGCGCAGGAGATTGCTGAAGATGAGGAGCAGAATGTAGATCCTAACGTGGCCCTCCCGCTTCTTGAGGGTGCACCTGAAGCTGTCGACGAAGCGGCGGGGGTTGAAGAAGTCCTTGACCATCTGCACCAGGGAGATCTTCCTGGCCCGCTCCCTCACGCTCTCGGTGTGCATCAGGTCCCGCTTCTTGTCCTTCTCGATGCCGTACACCCACACGATGCTCTCTCGCAGGCGCAGCGACTGCTTCGGCTCCAGGATCTTCTCGAGCTTCTTGACGTTGGCGAAGGGCCCGTGGCTCTCCGGCAGCAGGAAGATGATGTAGGCGCACGAGACCAGGTACATGGACAGCGAGGTTCCGAAGAGCACCTGGTAGCCGCCCGCCTTGTAGATGTAGGTGCCGATGAAGGTGCCGATAGGGCCGCCCAGGAACCAGATGCTGTTGGCCAGGCCGAGGCGGGAGGTCCTGGCCTCCTCTGTGGTCACGTCGCTCATGTAGGAGTTGGCCGCCGTCAGGAAGGACACGGTGCCTCCGCCCAGCGAGTCGAGCAGGGCCACGAAGAGCAGGTACTCGACGGGCCACGCCTCCACGGCCGAGTTGACGAGGTAGCCGAGAGCGTAGAGCAGATGGCCCAGCGTGGCCACGAGGAGCGGCGTCTTGCGGCCGTACTTGTCGCTCCAGGCGCCCATGAACAGGATGAAGAACAGCGGGATGATGGAGGTGATGATGCCGTTGTACATGGCGAACACGCTGACCTCGCGCGTCATCTCGTCGCGCACCGCCTTGTGCTCCGACAAGTTGCCGCAGACTTCGGCCGAGTGGTTGAGGTTCACGCGGCACACCTTGTCCATCTGCAGGTTCTCCACCAGCACTACCATGTTGGAGTAGGCCACTCCGTCCAGCAGCATCACGGGCTCCACCGAAATACTGCGCAGCGCCGCCAGCAGGATCTGCCACTTGGTTCTCTCGGGCGCCTCCGCCATTGTCTCCAGCACGGGGCTCTCGTGTGAAAGAAGACTTCGAGGCACTGAGTTCAACAGGGATAAGTGAATGTTCCAAACTACAAAAGGTACTAATCTATCTAAAATGTAGCGATACCATCGTGGTTTCCGAAATCACAGCACCGGGTGCCATGCCAAAGAGGCGACCCAATGCGAACAACTGCCCCCCCTTATTTTTATTTCCCTTTTTCTTCCTTTGCCCCAAATAATCTAATTTTATCTGTATTTAATGTCCCGAGCGAACGAGTCTCTGTATCCCCGCGTTTCTCTTCTCGCAGTCCTCTCCTTTTATCACTCTCTTCCTCTTCCTCTTGCTCTCTCAAGCGCTCCCTTACGCCACCATCACACGGCCACCGTCGAGGCCCGAATGACAGCGCCGTGGCTGGCACGCTCCTTCCTGGCCGCGAAAAGAGGCGGGGCCAGGCCTGTGACGTCACGCTCTCGAGGGTCGCCCGCTTGCAACTACTCTCAAAAGGTTGCAGCACACGTACCTTAAAGAAAAAAAGAAGAAAGAAAAACTACGCCCTTTCCCCCTCCCCCTACCCCTCTCCCCCTCCTCCCGCCTTGCCTGTCCCGAGCCTCTAATGAGTGCGTTTGTCATTCCTCGTTTAAGATTCGTAGATAAACCCGGCTCTCCCGGACGACCAGGGCGAGGCCTCTGCGGCGTCGGTCATTCTGGGGCGTCGCTCCAAGCAGAGGGAAGTCTGGAAGGGCAAGGTCGCCGCGCCAGACAGGCAGACGGCTGGGGGAGAGAGAGGGCAGACAGGTAGACGGACAAACAGACGGACAGACAGAAGGCAAGTGGTGCCGCTGCGATGAAAAGGGAGCGGCAAAGGGGGCAGGCAGCGGGGTGGGCGGGGGCAGGTGTGGGCGGGCGGGGATGGGGAGGCATTTAGGCGTCCATGAATAGAGCCGAACAGCTTGTAGGTAGATTTCTCAATCCATCGAAGCCGCCAAGCAGCACTTTCGAACTTTCGCAACGCGGCCGTCGGTGCCACCGCGGCCGGGCCTCGGTTCGTTACGCTGCGCGGGGACGCACTCGGCGCCGCTGCGGAGATGGAAAAAGCCTTCACGGCGTCTATGTCTGAAATAGGCTACGATTTACTCGGTGAAAAGAAACGATACGTGTGATGTATCTTGAATGTACTGTGGCTTACTAGATGCATTCCTTCTCTGTCGGTCCTCTCTGTTGAGAATCTGCAACCGAGGATGAGCGATTCTTAAGGAGCAAGGGTCCCGCCGGCTCCTTCGCAGCAACAGGCGAGGCGCTGCGGCTCAGACCTCGACCCCCCGCCGCCGCAGCCTCCCTGCGCTCCCCATACCCCAACCCCCTTCTCCATTCCCCCATCGGCTGTCCTCCATTACGCTCCCTGCCCTACCCCCTCACGCCCTATCATTCCCCCTCCACCCCTTTCCAGTACCCTTATCCTAACCCTTTCACCCACCTCCCCCGGGCCTCTCCTCCACCTCCACCCTCCTCCCACTCTCCCCCTCCTTCCTCCCTACGCCTCAGTGCTCGCCTCCGAACCTTCACCCACACTCGGAGGTCACCGAAGTCGAAACGCAGCGATCCGAATGACCTTGACCCTGCAAGCGAATAGGAGGAGGGAAGCAGGAAGTAGAAGATAGGATAGGTGGGAAGGAGGAAGGCAGGAGAGAGAAGAAGAATAAAAGAGGAAAGGGGAAGGGATGAGAGAGGAGAAGAATAGAAGCAGGAAAGAGGAAGGGAGGAGAGAGGAGAAGAATAAAAGCAGGAAGGAGAAAGGGAGGAGAGAGAAAAGACTGACGATTTGGGTGGGATAGGAGATGGTGGCGGTGTCCTTGGGGAAAGAATGCGAAAAAGAAAGAAAGAATGAGAAGGAACGCAGGAGGGAAGGACGGAAGAGGAAAGGAGAGGAAAGGAAAATCATGGAAATGTGGGAGGATATAAAGAAGCAAGAAGTAGAACAAAAGACAGAAGGAAGAAGGGGGTGAAAGGAAACGAAAAGAGATGGGAAACAGAGATCGAAAAAGGCGAGAGAAGAAGAAGATAAAAAGAGGAATGAGAGGAATGGGAAGTTAGGAAATTGCGCGCGTACTTTTCAGCGAAAGGAAGGAAATGGTCCCTGTTGAGCGGCAGAGGACGAAAAAAGGGAAGAGAAGAGAAAAAAGTGAGAGAGAGGAGAGAGAGAGAGAAGAGGACGAGAGGAGAGGGGAAAAGAGAGTATACACACGACACACATCCACACACACATATCAACATAACAAAAAAAATATAGATAAATATATATAAGATATAAATATATATATATATATATAGATAGATATAATATAATAGTAGATATGATATAATATAATATAATACACATGATATAATATACTATATATATGAATATATGATATATATATATATATATATATTATATATATATATATATATATATTATATATATATATATATGTGTGTGTTGTGTGAGTGTGTGTGTGTTTTTGTGTGTATGTATGTGTGTTGTGTGTGTGTTATACATATATACATATATATATATACAATATATATAAATATATTTTTTATGTGCATATGCATATATATATTGTATATATTGTGTATGTGTTGTGTGTGTGTGTGTTATTATATGTGTATATATATAGAAACACAACAAGGAGATAGATAGAGAGAGAGAGAGATGAGAGAGGGTGGAGGGCTAGAAAAAGAGTAGGAGAGATGAGGAGACAGACAGACGACAGAGGGGGGGAGGAGAGGAGGGAAAGGAGGGGGAGAGAGAGAGAGAGAGAGAGAGAGAGAGAGAGAGGAGAGAGAGAGAGAGAGAGAGGAGGAGAAAAACGAGATGTCAAGAAGAGCCACGAGGGGATGCGATGCAAACGAGGCGTGAAAGCTGTTAGAGTGATAAACGAGGAATTTAAGGAGAAGTGAAAACGATGAGCACATGTCGAATGAGACGCTAAAGGTTAACGCTATGTAAAAAAAAGGGAAAACATGCTTTCAGGAAATAATAGAGGAAGAGATTTGAGGGAGACTGAATTAAATTCACAAAATGAAATAATCCCCGTCTTATTTTTTTGTAATGGGAAGTAACAACACTCAGTCCGTGAACTCTTTTTACATGTGCTTTTCTCGCTGTATTTTTTCATCTCATTTCATAGAAACTATTTTCAGTTGAATCCATTTTCTCTTTATACTGGAAAGATTTTTTATAACATAATGTGCTGATGTATATTGTAACAAATAGACACACGTGACTTTTTTTACGAAATCCAAGAAGGTTTGCCTTTGTAAATGACAGAATAAAGAAAAAAATGGGCAGGTAGACATAATCAAACAAATAAGAAATACGAAAATGCAAGAATAGTTAGAATTATATACTGTTCAGATGAAAAGCGTAAGACATAAGGTAGTGATGTAAAAGAAGCAATAATGATACTACTTTGTATGTATGTACCTACATACGTATGTATGCATATATGTATGTATGTATGTATGTATATGCTGTATGAATTACCCGT
>NC_051425.1:29647647-29648868 GCF_015228065.2 Penaeus monodon | reverse complement strand
GAGGGTTAAAAAGTACGGGGGTTTTAAATGGCCCGGGGGTTTTTTTGGGGGGTTTTTTTGCTACATAAAAAGCGAAGCCGGGAGCAAGCCCCCCAGGAAAAAAATTTTTTAAAAAAATAATAATAATAATAAAAAAAAACGAAAAACACAGCATGTATTTTACATTTCTTTTTTTTCTAAATGATAAAAAAAAAAAAAAAGTTTTGGATGCACCAAAAATTACGTAGAGACAAATAGAGTGAATGAGGGAGAGAGAAAGAGAAAAAAAACATACATAACATACATACACAGTGGAGAGCGAGAGAGAGAAACGGACAGACAGAAATGCAAGGAGAGAGGGCGAAGGAGAGATAGGGACAGATAAATGGGTTGATAGAGAGAGAGAGAGAGAGGAGAGAGAGAGAGAGAGAGAGGAGAGAGAGAGAGAGAGGGGAAGGGAGAGAAAATAAAAAGACAGAGAGAGAGAAAAGAGACAGAGAGAAAGGGAGAAGAGAAGAGAGAGAGAGGAGGAGGAGAGAGAGGAGAGGAAGAGAGAGAGAAGAGAGAGGAGAGGAAAAGAGGAGAGAGAAAAGAGAAAAAAGGGAGAGTAAAAACCCAAAAAAAGTGAAGAAAAAAAGAAGGAGAAGAGAAAAGAGGGGAGGGGAAAAAGGGAGAGAGAGGGGGGAGAAGGGGGAAAAAGAAGAGAGGGGGGAGAGAGAAAAAAGAGAGAGAGAGAGGGCGAGAGAGAAGAAAAGGAAAAAGAGAAGGAAAGGAGAGAAAAGGAAGTACACTTTTTTTGCAATGTATTTGCTCCCCAAATTTTGGGTTTTGCGGGTTTTTGGTTTTCATCTGTAATTTCGTACACGAAAAAAAAGGTCTGTTATGAAGTTGAATTTTGTGCGCGGTTTTCATTTCCATTTTATATCTATATTCATTTATGTGGGAAGAGCGATCGAGATTTTTTTGATTGTGGTTGCTTTAAAATGCAGTTTTGCGTGTGTGTGTGTGCACATCTGCAAGGATATTATTGCTAATACAATTATTATAATTATGTTGTGATAATAGTAATGCTGATAACGGTAACGTAGTGGTAAATACAAACAATCTACCTCACTACAAATACGGAAAATAAAAATCTGGAAATAGCAATAATAACAAAATAAAAAACAACTTAATAATATAATGATGAGATGATGATGTATGATGAAGAGGAATTAGGAGAGATAGAGGAGGAGATGAATG
>NC_051425.1:29608463-29613463 GCF_015228065.2 Penaeus monodon | reverse complement strand
ATAATGAAATTCAGTTCAATTCCCTTCAACTTAACGATTGCTGGCCTTCCCTGCGCAAGGTACCTCGCCCTCCCGTCCAGCTCACGTCGGGCTCGGGCCTGGCCCCGGAGTCCCACCTCGGGAAGGTACAAACTCACCCCGACTCGGCACACTCCGATTCGCCAAACTCTCGCTTTTATTCCAATAAGCTAACATTTCATACGTGTTTCGTATTTTTTCGTTTATTTTTCGAGAGACTTTGGATCGGAGAAGTCCCTAAGGCGCCGGCTTTTCCCTTCTTTTTTTCTCTAATTACAATCGATTAAAATCAGCTTTGGTTTTCATCGGTTAACCCTGGCATAAACTCACATCTAACTGAGACGGGCTTTTCCTCGAACGAATTTCAAGCTTCTCTTTCTCTCGCTCGAATAGCAAACCGCAGCGACACCGCCACCGAGCGTTTCTGTCAGCCGACAATCAGTCACGCTCAGCCTAAGGCCTAACTATGCTGAAAAAAAGAGAAAAAAGAGCAAACAGAAGCAGCTCCTGCGAGTCGGCTCCCGATACCAACCCCTGAAGCGCCAGGTGGGGCGCGCGGGCTGCCCGCCGCTGCTCGGGGCCGAAGGAAGGGGTCACCGAGGGACCCACGTTCTCTTTACTTCAACAACAGTCATCCTTTGAGCAGAAATCTAAAGTGGTTTCCGTCTCAAGCCGAAGTGGGTGTTGCACCTGCATGTTCGTGGGAAACGAAATCTAGTTTGAATCTTATTCGAAGTTCTAAGACGTTTCCCCTAAGAAGGAAAGAGGCGCCATGAAATACGAGGGAAACAGATTTTCCGTTCGGGGTGCGGACCTTTCCCCTGCGATTCCCTCGAGGCATGCCCTCCTCCCCCGCTCCCCCGGCGCCGCCCGCTCCGCCGCCCGCTCCGCCGCCCGCTCCGCCGCCCGCTCCGCCGCCCCGCTCCGACGCGCATTCGGCTGCCTCGCATTTCATTTAAATTACCATTAGTATTAGATTTAAGTAGCGCCCATTTTTTAATCGTTGATATTTACCACTGATTTAGCAGAACTTGAAAAAAAAGTTTTACAATGTAAAAAAGACAGAAAAAAAAAAAAAAAAACGCAACTAGCAAATCCTTCGCCAGGAACCCTCGCCTACACTAACCTAGATCTGCGTAAACTAGAGAAACGCCGATACCTTTTCTTACTAAACCTTTGTTTTGTCTAAATTCCTTTACTTCTCCTGCTCTACTTGGATTAAAAAAGAAAAAGAAAAAAAAAGGCGTGGCAGGAGGTGGAAACAAGAAACAGCAACAAAACTTTGACCAAATTCGAGAAAAACAATATATTCACCTTTTTCTCATCGGCTTCACGTCTCATGCCTGCAGTTTCGTCCTTTTCCCCGAGTCGCGTTGCGCTCAAAAGTTCTGTTTAATTCCGAATTCGTCCCAAGAAGGGGCGAGAGGAGAGAGCCGCGCGTCCGGTCGCCTCGAGGCCTCAGCGGGAAGGGGGGCGCGGCGGGAGGGCCAAGGGATTTCTTTTCTTCTAGATTGAAATATAAATTGATTTATTTCTTGATTGTGGTGCAAGATGATGTCGATTTGCAGAGCGAGAGTGGTTGCGCTTTATTTGATAATTATGGGGTCGGATATTAGGAAGGTTGATATGCCAGAGAATGAGAATGAAATAGAGTTATGAACTAGATAAATATAATTATTTTGAATAAGAAAAGCGAAAAATGAATACTTGAAAAAATGATATTTAAAGTATTCAGAATCGAAAGTAAATACTTATTAATTCCAGAATCATAATATTAAACTCGTTTAGCATAGGAATAAACAGAAAAAAAATTACAAAGCAGCTGTCGATTTTTCAAATAACGGTTATGAACGCTCTGAATATAAATAGAAGCTAAATGATCACCAGCTTACGAAATTACGAAGTTGATTATTTGACCTTAAATGAGATATGACGAAAATGAAAATAACGATATTTGTTACCCTTAAGATCACAGACATAAAATGTTATTATTCAAATGGAAAATCATCTATTTTATTATCATGAAAAAAACAATAATAATTAATACAATAAGCATACAATAAACCTTTTTCTCGTGATAGTTAAATATACAGATATTTTCTTATATCTAAAAATGTTTAAGAACTACGTGCGTTCCCGGTATTATTATTATTATTATTATTATTATTATTATTATTATTATTATTATTATTATTATTATTATCATTATCATTATCATTATTATTATTATTATTATTATGATGATGATTATTATCATTATTGTAACGGTCGGAAGTCATGTGCATGTGTGAAAGAGATAAAGCGAGGGATAGAGAAAGGGGGAGAAAGAGACATACACACCAATAGACGAAGAGGGTAGGGGAAGAGCAGATAGGTTGATGGGTGAATTGGAAAAGAATAATAGGTAAAACAGGAATGGGGATTTTATTTTGTTTGTGACGTTGGATACAGAACTATCTATATAGATATTTATAGATAAACTAATAGATAGACAAATACATTATTTTACTTTACCTTATTTCATTTGTGATTTAAACGAGTTTCCATCGAGAGCGACGCGCGTTTGATTTGCTTGTTTACGCCAGCCCGCCCGTTGGCACTCGACCACGCCCTCGGGTCAAGGCTCGGGGGTCACCTGGCCAGGCGTGACCTTAATGCTGTTTACCTTCCTTTTAGGTTTTCTTCTTCTCGTGTTTCGCTTTTCCTCTTCGTTCAGCCTTGTCTTATCCTTTCTTTGCATTGTTTTTCCCTTCTTATCTTTATTGCCTTATTTTCTCTCCATATTTAATCTTGTCCCTCCCCCTTCCTTTACCTTGTTTTCCTCTCTTGCTTGTTTTCTTCCCTTATTTAGCCTTGTTTTTTCTTCCTCTTTGGCTTATTTTCTCTCCTACTCTATTTTGTCTTCTCCTCTTATTCCGTTCGTTTTCCCATTATTTCTTTTCCATTACTATACTACTTTACGCTCTTGCCTTTCATTTACTCCTTCGTCTAGTTTTCTGCTATTGCTATTAATCAGTGTCTTTCTGTTCCTCTCCTCCGGCCACTCATGATTTGCATTCATGCCGTGAGAGGACGAAAGGGAAAAAGAAGGAAGGAGGGAGGATAAAGAAAGTACAGAGAGAGAGAGAGAGAGAGAGAGAGAGAGAGAGAAATAATGAGTGATATATATATGTATATATATATATATATATATATATATATATATATATATATGTATATACATGCATATATTATATATATATATATATATATATATATATATATATATATATATATATAGAGAGAGAGAGAGAGAGAGAGAGAGAGAGAGAGAGAGAGAGAATGAGACAGATAGAGATAGAGATAGAGATAGAGATAGATCGATAGATAGATAGAGATAGATAGATAGATAGATAGATAGATAGATAGATAGATAGATAGATAGATAGATAGATAGATAGATAGATAGATAGATAGATAGATTGATTGATAGATGGATATATAGATAGATAGATAGACAGACAGATAGACAGATAGATAAATAGATAGATAAATAGAGAGAGAGAGAGAGAGAAAGGGAGGTGCGGGGGAAAGAGAGAGAGAAAATAAACTGACAAACACACACATTCCTAACGCCAAATCTTCAAAAAAACGAGCAAGCAAATCTGCAAACCACGAAAGAAGGGAAAGAGAAAGAAGAAATTAGCAAGAGCGAATAGAATATCCCTAACCTGACCTTTATTCCCTTCGCGTGACCTGAATTCAGAGACATCCTGCCCTGGTGACCTTATCTCAGCGCCGGACCATTATTGCGATATCTGGAAAGGAGGAGGAACTGGATAATAACTGATGATGATGATGATAAGGATGTAAAGGGATGTAAAGATAGGGAAAGGAGAAGTGTGGGTAGGAATAGGATGGAAGATGGGAGAGAATAGGATAGGAGAGGAAGAATAAATGAGATGCCTAGAATTATCGGGAGAAATAAATCCGAGGAATAGAGAGCTTAACACAGGAAAGATGGATGTGAATGAGAAGGATAACTGATAAAGTAAAAAAAATTAGAAAGAACGCTAGATTAGAATAAAAGACATAAAAGAGAGAAGGATAATCAGCTGTGTAAAAAGTAAAAAAAAAGAGTGAAAGAGCAAACTGACAAGGGATAAAAAGAGAAAAAGGAAAAGGAAAGGAAAATGATCGAATACAAAGAAAGAAAAGGTGAAAGAGAAGGAAATAAAAAAATAACAAGAGACAGTCTTAAAAAGCATAATGACCGCAGATAACATGAATAAGGCTTAAAAAGGCGCCGCTAAGCTCGTCCCTGGCAACGTGTGAGTGATCTAGATACAATATTCAAAAGGGGTTCCGCTGTGCCAGAACATACACGCAAACTTGTGTGTTTGGGGATTTCCTGTTGTGGGCCACACACACACAAACACACACACACACACACACACACACACACACACACACCCCACAAAACACACACACACCCACACAAAAACACGACATAAAAATTATATATATATATATATATATATATATATATATGATAGAAAAAAAACATAATGCATAAACTAGATTTACTGATAATGAGACAACAGTTCGAAATCCACCTGGATTACATCTTCGAAACTGTTGTCTCTACCATAGTATCGACGGGGAAGTGTTTTACAGTTCATATAATATATATATAGTATATATATATATATATAGATATATATATAATATGATATATATAGAGATATATAGACATATATATATAATATAATACATAATATATATACATACATATATATATATATATATATTATATATATATATATATGTATGTATATATATATAAATATATTATATATATATATATATATATATATATATATATATATATATATAGAGAGAGAGGGGAGAGAGAGAGAGAGAGAGAGAGAGAGAGAGAATAGAGATAGAGAGCGAGAGTAGAGAGAGGAGAGAGAGAGAGAGAGAGAACGAGAGAGGGAGAG
>NC_051425.1:29585648-29593148 GCF_015228065.2 Penaeus monodon | reverse complement strand
TCATTTTAAATGTTCCTTTTTATCTAGCTTTGTTTTTTTTATCATTCGTTTTACTATTTTATTGTATCCGTTTCATCGGTCTTATTAATTGTTTTATGTTCCATGTTTGTTTCAAGTTCGTGTTTTAATGTTTTAAATTTCCTTTTTGTTTAACATCCATTTTACTGTTTATATTTCGTTTTCTATTCGTTTTCATGTTTTCTGTCTTTATCTTTAACTTGATTTATAATAACCTGTATTACATATACTTAGTTTTATTGAGCGCCCGACTGTAAAGATGAGACACACTAAATGAAACCACCTCCAATGACGGGTGATTAGTGGTCCTTATTTCAATCAGGGTGCTACTTGCCAATTGCGTATGCGCACACGCCTCTCCTCGGCTTACATCACGCGTACCGACCTTTATATCCTCGCACCAACACCTACACCACCCCACACACTACACTACACTCTTCGCTCCTTTCCACACAACTTGTCTTCTACACTATCATTCTTCGCCCATATAACCTACGTGTCCCATACGTAATTAAATGGGTGATGGGCAGTGCTCCTATTAACTATATCTTTGCGAAGGATAATTTGTATTAGCTTTTGCTAACAACCCACCAACTTTATTTGCGGCGAGCGGTGGACGAATCACGCATAGTCACCACCTTGATTAGTAACGAGACCATGCTTACTGTGTAGGTAAACTACGCTTAAAACAAAAGCTTACGCATACTTTAGTACTTAACAGTCGGGGTGGTAAGAACAGTTTACTCGCTGATATCTCGTCACATGTGTACTGCTACATATTACTTTATTTGTGTTTTACAAATTGCATCTTTGAAGTTTTGTATGTTAAGTATACTGTCTTTCAATATGGGGACAAGGAGTAAGTAGAGCACTGGAATACGATGTTACTGCTGGACCATCAAATGCTAGTTCGCCACGGTCAGTCCGTGTATCGCGAAGAGTTCATGCCAATAGCATCGCGGGAGAATTTTAGACTTGCCTATGTATGAAAGTTAAATCAGCGTGCCAACAACTTAGGCGACACTTGCAGCAATGCAGGAACAGTACGCCGCACTAGCGCAGAGCTATGGCGCTCCAAGTAATAGCAGTGGCCAATGTTAATAGTACTGCTAGTCCTAACCCATCTCCGGTAGAGTACGTCTTTATAAAAGATGTTGTTCCGCCCTTTAAGCCGAACTCCTGCTTCACAGGTCATTAAAGCGTCATCAGGAGGTCGAATCCTGGCTTTGATAGACATATCGAAATCTACCCAACCTCGACGATGACGCATACCTCAGAGCTGCAAGAAGTTCATGCCGCGGGTAAACCGGGCAGATTTGATAGTCCAACCTCCTCCCATATTCGACGGATCACGCTCGTGGGTAGACTTTAAGGAGAACTTAGATAAAGATTCAGGGCACATGTTTCTTCTACCGATTTCTTTAATCACCTGAATAACTATAAGTGGCTCACCGGGGCAATCACCGATCGATTTTTTTTGTAATCATAGATCGTCGTTTATCAAGTGTGAGGGATTACCCGCGATCCGTCGGGATTCCGGACGATTAATCCGCCGCTATTCCTTCAGGGATTTGCTCAGTGGTTAGGGAGCTTTAAGCCTTGAAGGAAGAAGACACCACTTCAAGTAATTGATAGATGCTGCGAAGATGCTGAGTATTAGAATGACTAATGTCAAGTCTATGGGAATCAGGTTAAGACACACGAGAGACCTCAACGCGCTCAGGAAATCCTAGGTATTGCTCATATCTCCAAATCCCAGTCCCACGATACGAAAGATTGTATGGGGAGGCAGATTGCGCCAGAAGTCACTCGTTAAAGTTTTCCCGTTAATGAGCAGGTCATTTTGCGCGAAACTGCCCCCTTTTCCACAGCCACGGGACGCGACCATTACCGCTTCCCGTGCGTCAAAGTCAGGTCGGTATAATTCAAGTAGCCACACCGCAAAGAGTACAGCCAATATTGCACTTTTAACGATAAGGTAAGTTGGAAGACCACTTATCTCTCTAAAAGTTAACAGTGTTCTTTGAACTTGTTTTAATTGATACGGGATAAGAGATAACTTTTGATTAAGAGCCGAATGAAATGCATTAATATCCATATCACTCAGACCATCGCTCGGCACAACAAATGCTTCGTCGAGCTTCGGTCACTCCGTTTCGCGCGCACAGAGCGCAATTCTATAACTTTTCGTATCAGCGAAAGTGTCAAGTGTGAAACACGATGTAAATATGTCTCGTAAGATGTTCCGATTCCCAGGCGACATCCTGTTAGGTATGGACTTGGCTTAGAAAGGTTTAATTTTATGATGGTATGCTTTTAACTCTCCACAAACAATTATGTCCACGCTAATGAGTTCGGGTCCGCATGACTTTTAGTGATACACCATCACTGTGTATAAGGATACATTCTAAGCGTCGTGATGCATAGTCATAAGGAAACTGATGGTAACACGCATATTGTGCGCCGAGAACGGTAGTTTGTCCACCGAGACGGGAGAGTTCATTCTAGGTGTGTTGCAGGGGGGGGGGACATCTGAAGATGGTTATTGGTTAAGGCAGAACTTGCTCAGGTACTAATCCCCGTAGGCGTAATACATTGTCAGGAGGTACAGTTGTCCATTTGGATAGTTAAATGAATCACAGTATCCTGTAATCTTAAAACACGAGCAAATATTGCTTGTTTGAAGGTGTGGACAACGTTTTGAATATTCAGGAATGAATCTGATTCGGGATTACATGAGAGTAGTGTTTTTAGTAATCTTGAATTTAAATAATTTAGTAATTTAATGATTTTAATGATTGTCCTGATGCTGATATTCCTTGTAATGGAAATGAGCGTTTTCGTTCAATTGTTTTTGTTTGTATGTTCTGAATGTCCCGTGGTGATGGGTTTTTGATAGTAGTAAGGGTTTGCAACATTCTAAATTGTTTCCGCGATTTTTCAGAATTTGAGACTTCACAGGATGATTTTGATGATATTATGCACCACTGATTTTTGTTTATGAGGATTGGCGACTTTGAACTCTTTCCTACTGTAAGGTAAAAAAAATGGGGGGGAGGCCTTTGCCCTTTCACTCCTACGGGTGAGTCCTTCATCTCCAAAGCTAACTTGACCTCTGGGTCGCTAGAACGTAGTCAATAATGGTCGGTGTTTGCAGCGCCATGCTATCCTTGTTGATGAATCTGCACCTTTAGGGAAGTACCTAATATCAACTAATATTCCCACAGCCGATTCAGACCCTATACGTAACTGCAGCCATTTGAGTTTCCAGAGAGTGGCGCGTGCCATCATAGGAGGAGTGCGATCAGATGCTGAGGAAGGTGTGATTGCACCGTCCAACATCTCCGGTGGTTGTCACCAGTGGACTCGTAGAAAAACTGAAATGGAGGTATTCGTTTCTGTTGGACTACAAAGGCTGACAGTCGCCACTGCAGATACTACCCCTGCCCAGGTTGGACCAAATGATAACGAGTTGTCAGGTACACAGTGGTTTTCAGCACTTGATGCAAGTCTGCTTATTGGACGATATTGAGTGTAGCCAAAGGATAGAACAAGACTGCATTCAGTGATGATTTTAGTTGCTACACTTTCTCTCGTATGCCTTTTGGCTTGGCAACAGCTCCAAGTACATTTCAGCGAGCAATCATGCAGTCCTTAGCCCAGCTTAGAAACATGCTTTACGTATCTAGACGACGTTCGTTTACGCAAAATCGTTTGAACACATTTGTCTCATCTGATTGGTGTTCTTGGCCTGCTTAGCCAAGCAGGGTTCAGGCTTAACGTAGCGAAATGCAACTTGCCGAATTCTTTTAAGTTACTTAGGGTTTCTTATCACCCCACAGGGTATATCGCTGATCAGAGAATGTGGAAGCCATGCTCGAGGATGCAGCCTCCGCGGACGACAAGACCATCGTCAGTTCTTGGGTGCCACCGGCTCTTCCGTAAGCATGTAGATATTATCTACATTGGCGGCACATTAACTAGACTTTTGCGGAAGATGAGAATTCCATGGGGAAGTGAACAACAAAGGCTTTCGGGACATGAAACTTAGGTGTATGGTACAGCACTGTCCTTATACAAAACAGATTTTGGACAGGCCGTTCGGCTTCATTCTGATGCTTCAGTGTGGCAATTGGATCTTGTTTGATGCAAAGGAATGAGAATGGCAAGTGCCTCCAGCTGTGGCTACTACTCACGGGAAATTAAGGATTCAGAACGTAATTTACCCCAGTCAGAGATTTAGAAGCACTTTGCTGTGGTAGAAGCGGTACTCCATTAAATGCGTACTGTATGTTCGACATTTTTCTATTTAACGACCTAGACCTTTGGTGTACGTTTCAAACACCGACCAGTCTGTTAGGAGGACAGATGGAGCCACGAACTCTCGTCTATAATTATGATATTAGTACAAGCAGGGGCTTCAATCACTTCCGATCTCCTCATTCGTAAAGTAGATTGTATTCCCACCGACTTGATTCGCAGCATGGTAGCAGAGGCCAGCAAATGATCCGCTGTGGACGATTATTATCTTACCTCGGCAACGCAGGGCTCTTAGAGGAGATTCCACTCCAACTTTACCGAGTTCGAGCTTAAGGATGGGCTTTTTTATCATCACCGTATCTCCAGAAGGTCATACAGCACTTTCATCCTCGTCTTTGGAAGGAAGGTACTCGAGCTCGTACATTGCGACAAGTCTGCCGCTCATCCGGGCTATTTAGAACTTACTGTAGATTAAGAGACGGTATTATTTCCCACAAAATGTTGCGAGGTTCTCAGTTTGTTCAGGTCCTGTATTCAGTGTCAAAGGAGGAAAGGACTTGCTTCCTAGCAGGCTCCCCTTGCATCAATGCCGAAGTTAACCCAGCCATTCGAAGAGTCTGCGGCTGATCTTGTCGAGATGGTGACTTCAGCCCGAGGGCATCGGTATGTCTTGGTCGTCATAGATCACTTACCCGCTACCTACAACGTTGGTACCACTGATTATCCAAAGATTCAGGTTCCGTTGCAGACTCTTTTCATTGAACATCTTCTTACTTTGTTTGGTCCCGCCTCGACGCTGCTGCTAAGCTGATATGGAAAGCGATTTACCAATAAGGCTATTCAGACAGGTATGCCAGATCTTGGAGAGATAAAAGACGCTGTATACCACATGTTATCACCCGCAGGCAATGGAATGGTGAAAAAGTCACAGGGTCCCTGAAGGACCTCCTTGGCAACCACTATGGGTCAGCATCCCCAAGATTGGGACAGGATACTTCCGTCGTGCGTCTCGCGTTGAACACGTCCGTGCATAGAAGCGTTAAAATCGTCGCCTCTGTTCTTCTCACAGGGAGAGATCTGTTATTTTCCTGCCACTAAGCCAATTATCAGGAAGAGACGAAGATGCTGCAGGGTGGTTTACAAGAGGGACTCGGTGAGCTCTCGATGCTCGCACTACAAATTATATGAACGCCAAGAAAGGTGACGCGCGATTATAATAAAATCGGTCAAGATTTCGCCCACAGTGGATACTTGTGTTATCAGGATCTCCGCCCGATTCGCCAAGTCTGTAGAGCACTGGCGCAAGGTGGAGTGGGCCGTAAGAAGTCATAAAGCAGATCGGGCCTGTTAATTACCTTGTCCAGGACCCCTATACGTCCGCATCAATAACTACAGTGCCCACTTGAACCAGTTACGAAGATACGTGCCACGTGTGGAGAATCCAGTGAGAAGACCCCACCGAGGACCGAAGAGAGGAAGACGACCCCGATCACCCGACGATGATGAAACGATCGCCTTCAGTTCGAGGATGGAGAAGACTGGAAGAACCCGAAGTCCCAGTGCCCGAGTTCGAGATGTGACAGACGAGACGAAGAGATTAGTATAGCACTCCAGCACAGGTTGTAATTCGTACCAGTATAAATGGGGAGTACAGTCGTGGGTCGTAAGCACATAAGGGAAGGTCGCTTTGGCCGCTATAATACCAGCAAATTGATTTTACGTAATGCTATATTAATTACCCTCTCTTGGTGAAGTCAAGGTCCTGAAAGTGCTTCGTCGCAGAAAGTGTCCAGAACAGTTACCTAGTATTGCAGATAACCCTGGCAGCAGTAATGATAAGTCAACTCTTACACGTCAACCAGGGATTGCCGCGCTTGTATGGTGAGGAGTTGTAGTGGTCGACCTCGCAAAACTCGCATCGTTCACTCCAGGAGTATAGACCATATTCGATATATCTTCTCACTCTCCACCTCTCCCACAGGCCTGGAAAAGTAACAACTAATGGTCATCGAAATAAAGACCTCGAGGTGGCAACACTCTTGTAGGAGCCGCGGCGTGGCGAAGTCTTGCCCTCCCCCACGTGGACAATTATCATGGGGGACTATTTTCTTATAAGAGCATCCACTGGCATAATTCGTGACAAAGATGCAGGAACCTGGACTTCGGTCGCTGCACTTCGCCGAAGCTCAGGGCAAGACCGTTTATCCCGCTAAGAGGAGGATGCCCGCACTGGTGTGCCCACAAACGGGAAGCACCCGTTTTGCATATTTGTATTTTTTTATTAATAAATCTGTGCATTGTACTTGGGCACCAGTCATCCTAAAAATGTCACTGGTCGAATCCTTTTATTTCTTGTATTTTACGTTATTTATTATATAAGTTAAGTCTTTTAAGTTTCCCACGATTTTTTCATTTTCCGATGGTTCTTTAATAAGTTCATTTATTTATTTTATTTTACATCGTACTTTTAGGTACTTTGATATATAGATATTATGATTTTTTATATTTTAGTCATTATTTTAACTTAGTTTTAATGATTAATTGCAAAAAGAACCACTCTTAACAAAAGTCTCCCGCGTAAGAGCTAACGTGGGTAGGCTCTAAAACAAGAGCGGGGGATTTTTGTACTGGCCTGCTAGCTGACAGCCGAGGAACCCCGGAACGGGCTTCCTCCTGTTCAGAAAAGTGGGTCGTGGGGGATTTTGCTACTGGCCTGCTAGCTGACAGCCTGAGGAACCCCGAACGGGCTTCCCTGTTCAGATAGTGTCGTGGTGTATCTTCTTCAATATAGGAGCAAGAGATAATTTGCGGGGTCTTTGTGCGGCCAAAGTGACCTAGTTGACCGTGCTTTTTTTTTTTTTTTTTCTTTTTTTTTTGTTTTTTTCCCCCCCTATTGTCGTGTCTTGTGTGTTTTATCCATTCCATTTTGTTTTATCGTTCGTTTTAACCATGTTAGTATGCTTTCATTTTATGTTCCTTTTTATCTAGCTTTGTTTTCTTTTATCATTTCGTTTTACTATTTTATTGTAATCGTTTCATCGTCTTTTATTAATTGTTTTTATGTTCCATGTTTGTTTCAATGTTCGTAGTTTTAATGTTTAAGTTCCGTGTATTAACATCACATTTTACTGTTTTTCATTCGTGTTTCTTATCGTTCATGTTTTACTGCTTCATCTTTTAACTTGATTTAAATAAACCTGTATTACATATACTTAGTTTATT
>NC_051425.1:29573148-29575648 GCF_015228065.2 Penaeus monodon | reverse complement strand
GTTTACAATTTATTTTTCCTCAGTCACTTCATCATTCGTTTTTTCTCTGTCCATCTAATAAGCAGTACGCGTCTGTAACCCACATTTCAAAACTATTATCTTTTTCTTGTCTATCTCTTCAGCCCCAATCACTCAGAACCAGATGAATGCTAATTGGGAAAACTAAATGAGTTCAATACCTCATCTTTGTCCGTAAGGGTAGCTTGGTCTTTCCAGATGTTATTGAGAGCAACTGTGGCGTTTTTGGCATGGTAATTCTTCTTTTCAATCTCCGGTGAATCATCATATGTATTAGTTAAAACAGCTCCAAGATAAGTGAACTCTTTCAATTTTCCACAAACCATTTGTCCTTGATTGGAACATTTCATCATTGTTTCATTGCCGTTAGCTTTGAATCTTCAGGACTTATTTTCTTGAGCTATTAACATATATCTGAAACAATTATGAAGTTTCTCTGGAGCATTTTGAGGAACTGTGATGTTGGGGATACAAATATCAAATCTAAAGTACGGGACGCCGATTGAATATAGTTTTGTTGCCAGCATTATCATGAACTACAACAGCTTACTTAATAAGTTCGAGAGCAAGCGAAAAGGTGGCTTGTTTCTTAAAGAGGTGCGGAGACAGAATGCAACCCTTCGCAACTCCTTTTTGACTGTGGCGATACCATTCTGTTTTACCCATAAGTGGTTCGTCAGTTGCTTGTTGTTTGGGTCATACATGGCGTTTTTAGTTGGATGAATGTGTTTTTTGAAACTTCTATCATTCCATGTTATTGCCGAGGATATTGTGATCACACAATATTCAAAGCTTTCAAGTAATCGATGATAAACAAGGTTATAAAGGTCTTTCTGATGTTCCTCTGTTTTTTCTCTATGATCAATTTAAGATTTAGAATCTGGTTTCTGGTAACCTTTTCCAGGCAAAAACCTGCTTGTTCTCTGCAATTTCTTCTCGTTAACTTCAACTTCATCTTATCAGCAATATTTTTCAACACAAACTTTGCTGCTTGTGACTATTAATGCATTGTCCTGTTTTGTGTTTTGCATTGGAGAATTGGAGGCAAAGACTATTTTTAAACCCATCTCTTGCCATCTTCTTTCATTCCAAATTTTTGTACAAATTTGTAGAAGTATTCAACACTTTCGCCAGCATTCCTTTATTAGTTCCGCTGTTATTTCATTCCATTCCTGGGCTCTTGTTATTCCTCTTCAACTCTTTATGGCTTTTTTATAACTTTGTCTAGCAGTGGCGGGTGGTTCATCTTCCGCTGTCATGAGTCAATTAATGTTGTTGTTAGATGCTTTATTCTTTTTGTATAGGTTTTGGAACATATTGAATTCCATCTATCTTTGACTCTTTTTCCATCACATACAACAAGCCATCTCGAGTTTTGATAGTGTCCCTTGTAAGGTTAAATTTTCGTGTGATGTTTTCTACTCGGTGGTAGAGTTTCTTTATTGCTTATTGATGAGAACGTTTTCATTTCTTTGGCAATGCGTTCATTTAAATATTTTTCCCTTAGCTGTACGGGGGGCAATAATCTTTGAATTTTTGTATTTGTGGTGGGGGGGGGTAATTACTTCTTCACTGGATTATTGATCCCCTTTGATTTTAGGTAATCTTCTTGTTTCAATTTCACTAGTGGTTTTTTCAGATATCTAGGGGGGAATTTGTCTTTTTCTTTTTGGCATAGTTCTTAGCAGCGCTCAGCAGGAGTTCTTTCTTCTTCCCAACACTCATTTGGTGTTTTTCATCTTCACATTGATTCAGTACTTCAAATTTGTTTGACACTGTAATTCTTTATTGTTATCAAAAGTTTTGTAGCGAGCTTTAGGGGTGGTGTTGATTCTCCATCTTTTGAGTCTATTTAAAAGTCGATAGTTAGTAGTTGGTGGTCACTGTTTGCAGTCGGCACCAGTCTTGTCTTGGCATTGTTTTATACGCACTTTTCCATTTTTGGTCAGCACAATGTAGTCAATTTGATTGCGTGGTCTTTTTGGTCTGTTGAGAAACCACTGTACAGTCTCTTGGGTGTTTTGAACAATGTATTGGCTATACTCGAGTATTTTGTACTACAGAATTCAATAAAATCTTCACCTCTTTTGCATTTGATCTCTCCAAGGCCCGAATTTTCCACAGGTATCATTTTTCAAACATTTTTGCCTACTTTGGCATTGAGGTCTCCATGATTTTTTTACTCTCTGTTAGGGATTGTGTCTAAAGGTATCTTGGGAGCGTGTTTATAAAAATTTTTCCATTTCCTTCATCCTTACAATGATTGGTTGGTGCATAGCATTGTATAATACTATCTTATGAGGTTTTGTTTTGTATTCTGACTTTTAAAATGCGATCATTTATTGGGCTGTCACCCAATTATGCTTTGCAGTTTTTTTTTTTCGTGAAATCATAGCGCACTCCGTGACTAGAATGTCCTTCTTCTTTCCATAAAAAGACTGTCTTGTTTTTTTTCTTTAGTTTTGCCTTCCATTACTTTTCC
>NC_051425.1:29557263-29568048 GCF_015228065.2 Penaeus monodon | reverse complement strand
GTGTGTGTGTGGGGTGTGTGGTGTGGTGGTGTGTGGGGTGTGTGTGGTGTGGTGTGTGTGTGTGTGGGGTGTGTGTGTGGTGGTGGTTGTGGTGTGTGTGGGTTTGTGTGTGTGTGGGGTGTGTGTGCGCGCGCGTGTGTGTGGTGTAATATATATGCAATATATATATATATATATATATATATTATAAAATATATATATATATAATATATATATGTGTGTGTGTTTTGTGGGTGTGTTTGTGTGTGTGTGTGTGTGGTTAGTGTACTCATGTGTGTGTGTGTGTGTGTGTTGTTTTTGTGTGTGTATGTGTACTCGTGTGTGTGTGTTTTGTGTGTGGTGTGGTGGGGTGTGTACACACATATATGCATGCATATATATAATATATATATAATATATATATATATATAATATATATACATATAATATATACAAAAATATTATATTATATATATATATATATATATATATATAATATGTGTGTGTGTGTGGTGTGTGTGTGTGTGTGTGTGTGTGTGGGGTGGGGTGTGTGTGTGTGTGTGTGTGTGTGTGTGGGGTGTGGTGTGTGTGAGTGTGTGTGTGTGTGTGGGGGTGTGGGGTCTGTGTGTGATTGTGTGTGTGTGCGTGATTTTTGTGGGGTGTGGGTTGTGTGTGTGTGTGTGTGGCGTCTAATGGATATGGGTGCACACACATGCACAAATAAAGAAACAGGAGAGATTGTTCAATTATCTTATACCCAAAGATAGATCATCACCCGTCTTGCAAGATCCCAGCAATCGTTCCCTCTCAAAGGGAGGAAGGAAATAATTATAACGTTTGAAGGGATGCACGCACGTCTACCTTCTATGTCTATTTATTCGTCTGTCCATTTAGATGTCTACCTATCTGACAGTCAGACAGACAGAGAAAGAAATACAGTGAGAGCGAGAGAGAGAAGAGGGAAAAGAGAGAGAGAAAGGGGAGAAAGGAAGAGAGGGAATGAGAAAGAGAGAGAGAGAGAGAGCCTCGAACGACAAATATCACACATGGATCCAGTAAAAAAAGAAATACAACAAATCATAATAGAAAAAACAGTTTCATTGATAGTGCAAAAAAATGAAATGTACCAGAAATGGGTTATTTAGGAATGGGGGAAAACTCAAACAGGGATTTAAAGAGAATAAAATTGGACAAAAATTATGGTGGAATATTGCAAAGACAAGCAAGGCAACGCGAAGAAGGAAGCATTAGCAGAAACTCCGAATGACAGCAGTTGTACTGGCAAGACATACCCAAGTAAAATAAAGTTCCATATCCTGAGCTAAAAACCAAAACCACCCTTCCCATTTGAGAATGGGGGAAAAAAAAGCAGGATTAAAACAAGTGAAAAAAGAAGTGGCAAAAAGCTCCTGCACATTGGGACCCCGAAGGTGCCCCCAAAGGAGCGTCATATCTGATTTTAATTTTTAAAAAACAGGCTTAAGTTCTTGCAAATAGCCACGTTTTGGGGAAACAAAGTAAGGTTTTTCCTTTTTTTTAAAAAGGGGGGAAAAAAACCCAAGTAAAAAAAATTTCCCGGGACTAGTTCCCTTGCTGTCAATCTCAGCAAGATGCTTGAAAAAATTATATCTTCCCATTTAAACAAAAAACCTCAGCAAAAAAAAAATCTGTTTTCCCCGGCAATAGACTTTCGCTCCCCCTGCCAAACCTGCAGTTACAGATGACCGCAGACGGGCAGCCCACATGCCCCGCGAACAGGGGCCCCAATGTTCTTGCCTTTGGCAGGGTATGGCACCCGGGTTTTTCTAAGCAATTTAAAGGGTTCCCTTTAAAGGGGACGCCGGAACTCCGGCCCTTGTTAAAAAAAATTTTTCCTCGACAGACAAATGAGAACAGAAAACTGCTTACAAGACACAAAGCGGTTTTCCTCAAGGAAGCTTTACGGGTTCCTTTGATGGGGAATGTTTCCTCAATGACTTGCTCCCCCTCATTCCAAGGGCCCAAAGGGCTTTTGGGGAGAGGGAAAAAACTCCCCCATCGGGCATGAGCCCGGGGAGCGGAGCCACCATAGAGAAACCCCCCCCCAAAAAAAACGGGACCAACAAAATTCGACTGGGGGGGGGGGGGTCTCCTTTCCCTTCAAAAAAAACCCCAGTTAGGGTTTGTCGGGGGGGACGAACAGTCATATCAAGTTAACTTCAAGGGGGAAAAAAAAAAACCCCCAAGAGGTTTTTAAATACTGGGAACCCCACATTCGACAAAAAAAAACCATTCGAGTCACACGGGAAAGTTTGGCGAGGGGGGTTCTAAAATCTCTAGAAGAACAGCTGACGCTGGACGGTGAAGAGAAGGGGCCCCCTCTACAAAGCCCAACTTTTTTTTTCAGCACAGGAGAAAAGAAAGCTGCTGGGTTTACGACGATGTTGGGATCCATTTCCAAAACCCTTCCCCGCTTGAAAACCCAAAGAGACTGCCAGGGGAAAACGAGCTTTCGCCCCCCGAGAAAAAGTTTGGAAAGAGCGCCCCCACATGGAGAAAATTTTTCTCCCAAAATTCCAAAAATTTTGGAATCTATTCATTTCTTTTTTCGATGCTGAAAGCCCCAGTCCTTTCAAAAAATTTTGAATGCAAAAAACCTCTTTGGCTAAAGGGCACTAATAAAAGATTTTATTTAAAATAGTATATCATATGGGTTTTAGTCATGAGTACGTGCTTTTTAAATTTTTGGGATAGGCTTTAAGTTTGGAGGGCCCCAAATGAGTCTGTAAAAATTTTTTTTTTTGGGAGTCTGATTTAATTTTTAACTAGGAATGATTTTTTACGTAAAATATAAAAAAGAGGCAGACAGTATAAGGGAGACGACAGACTGAGGGAGTGCGTGAGTGAGTGAGTGAGAGAGAAAGAGAGAGAGAGAGAGAAAGAGAGAGAGAGGGGAAAAAAGAGGGAGAAAAAAGGGGGAGACGAGAAGGGGAAAAGGGGAAAAAAAGAAAAAAAGAAAAAAAGAGAGGAGAGAGGGGAGGAAAAAAAGAGAGAGAAAAAGAAGGGAGAGAGAGAGGAGAGATGAGGGGAGAGGGGAGAGAGGGGGAGAGAGAGAGAGAGAGAGAGGAGAAGAAAGGGTAAAAAGAAAAAATGAAAGAAGGGGAGAGAGAGAGAGAGGAAAAAAGAGGGGAGAGAGAGAGAGAAAAGAGAGAAGGGAGGAGAGGAAAAGAGAGAGAGAGAAGAGAGAGAGAGGGGAGAGAGAGAGAGAAAAAAAGAAAGAAAGAGGGGAGGAGGGAGATAGAGAAAAGGGGAGAGAGAGAGAGAGAGAGAGAGAGAGAGAGAGAAGAGGGGAGAGGAGAGAGAGAAAATAGTCAGAAAGAGAGGGAGAGAGAGAGGAAAAGAGAGAAAGAGAAAGAGAAAGAAAGAAAGAGAGAGGGGGAAGAGAGGAGAGAGAGAGAGAGGGAAAAAAGGAAAGAGAAAGAGAGAGAAAGAAAGAAAAAAGAAAAAAGGAAAGAAAGAGAAAAAGGAAAAAGAGAAAGAAAGGGGGAAAAAGAGATTGGGAGAGAGAGAGATAGAGGAGAGAAAGAAAGATAGAAAAAGGGAAAAAAAGGAAAAAAAGAGAGAGGAGAGAGGAGAGGGGAGAGAGAGAGAAAGAAGGGACGAGAGAGAAGGGGAAAAGAGAGAGAGAGAAAAAAAGGAAAAAAGAAAGAGGGAGAGAGAGAGAGAGAATAAAAAAAGAAAGAAAGAAAGAAAAGAGAAAGAAGAGAGAGAGAGAGAGAGAGAGAGAGAGAGAGAGAGAGAGAGAGAGAGAGAAGAGAGAGAAAGAGAGGTGGAGAGAGAGAGAAAGAGAAAAGAGAAAAGAGAGAGAGAGAGAGAGAGAGGAGAGAGGAGAGAGGAGAGAGAGAGAATAAGGGAGAAAGAAAGAAAGAAAGAGAAAGAGGAGGAGAGAGAGAGAAAGAAGAGATTAGAAGAGAGAGAGAGAGAGAGAGAGAGAGAGAGAGAGAGAAAAGAGAGAGAGAGAGACAGATAGACAGGAGACAGGAGAGAGAGATACAGAGAGAGAGAGAGAGATACAGAAGAGAGAGAGAACAGAGAGAGAGAGAGAGAGAGAGAGAGAGAAAGAAAGAGAAGAGAGAGAGAGAGAAAGAGAGAGAAGAGAGAGAGAGAGAGAGAGAGAGAGGAGAGAGCCAGAGAGGAAGAGAGAAGAGAAAGGCGGAGAGACGGCGAAATCCCCGCCAGACAAAGGCGCGCGAGACCGTCAAGATAAAGCAGAATAACTTATCCTCCTTAAGAGAGAGAGCTGAAGGAGCTTCTTCGTTGATCCTCGAAGGAGCTTATGTTCTTATCTTCCTCTTCTCTCTCTCTCTCTCTCTTCCCTCTTTCTCTTTCGACTTCCTTCTCGTCTTCTTCCTTTCTGCACTCCTTTGATCTTGTCCTACTCTCCTGGGATTTTTCTCCTCTCTCCTCCTCCTCGTCTCGTTTCGTTTTTCTCTCTTCCTCTGGTCCTCGTCTTCGCTTTCTTCTTGCTGACAACTAGCCCCTGACAGAGGGTAAAACGGGAGCAACAACACAGAATATTGTGAAAGCACATCCACCTGGTGCTTCCGTCGCCCCTAATTTGGGGTGAGAGATATAGGAGTATTAGATAACCACAACAATATATATATATATATATATATATATATATATATATATATATATATATATATATGTATATATATATATATATATATATATACATTTGTTTTGCCGCGCGCGTGTGTGTGTGTGTGTGTGTGTAAGTGCGGTTGTGTGTGTGCGTGTGTGAGCGTGCTTTTTTGGGAGGAGGGGGCATTACCTTTTCATTTATATTTCCCTAATTATCAATACTGTTAACATTGCTATAGTTGCATTTATATTCACCTCTCTTTAACAATATATATCTACCGATCAGTCTATCTTCTTCACTCGTCTCTCATTCTCTTCTGTAATTTCCTTTCCATTCATTTGTTTTATCTATTTTTTTTTCTCTCCTTCTTTTTATCTATAATGCTTCACTCATGTCTCAGTCATTTTCGTTTATTCCTCCATTCCTTCTTCCCCCTTCTTTTCTAATTCCATGTCCTTTTATCTAAAAAGATAAAAGGACACATAAACGACTTCACAGGATAATGAAAATCTTAATGATAACAATAAGAATGAGGTCGCTGTTACGATTAAAACATAATAGCACTAATATAGAATCACATTATTACTGTTATTCCTATAACTACTATTACTAATAGTGGTGACAATAACAACAATAGCAGTAAAATAATTTATCATGAATCAGCTTTATTTATCGACGTCGACAGTTCTCAAGTGACCCAACTTGTAAAGTTGTGCCTTATCTGAATTTATCACAAGTATCCCTTATATTCCATCAAAGTACTCATTTCTTCTCTTTCTCTTCCATCCTCTCATCACCTCCTTTATTTCGCCTTCATCTTTCTTATTCCTTTTTATCTTTGCTGTTCTTATTCTTCATTCACTTTGATGAACAAGAAGCAAGATAAGACGTTGAAAAGAATGGAAACCAGAAGATGGCCTGGCCATTTACTCAAATTTTAATTCAGTTTTTATATATTCATTTTATACATACACTAGTTCGCCATATACACGTTCAAAAAAAAAATTGAGTCCTTATAATGGGAGGAGAAATAATCCACTTTAAGAGACATTTATGTTGTTGCAGGTGATTAAAACGACCAGAAACCGGTTATATGTCATTAGAATGGACATCGATTAGGCCCGCCATAGAGGCCATCTGATTTTGTTCGTGTATATGTGTGGATGCCGCTTGTCTTCATAACTGATTGTACTTATATATGGTCGTGTTTTTATGGTTCTCTATGTGTTATGAGGGTTTTCTATTGTACTTCTATTCATGTGTAAGTTCGTATGCTTATTTACATACGTTAATCAAATGAGTGTATTTATGAGAATTCAGGAGGGGTGTGCGCATACTTCCATTAGATATATTGTTTCAGAATATGTATGCTACTGACTGCGGAGTTCACGATGACTGTTCTGAGACCGAGAGGAAGAAAATGTACAATTAGAGCGACATTTCGAACAATAAATCAGAGTTAAGGAAAAAAATTAGAATAAGTGGCGCGGAAACATTGTGGGAGAAAATCGGTCAGATCCCGGAATAAGAGGAAAGAAAAGAAAAAGAAAGAAGGAAAAGAAAGAAAAAAGATTACTACACAAAGGAAGGCCAAAAAGGATTAAAAGATAAAACGAAATACCCCCTCCTCTTCTCCCTTCCCCCATATTCCTCCCTCCACCTCTACCCTCTCCCCACCCTAACCCTCTACAGCCACTTTGCACCTGACTCCTACCCCCCTCCTTCCCTCCCGTAGAGGACTCAGGGTCTTCCTCCTCTGAAGAAGTATACAGGTTGGTTTCGAAGAAAACAACTCACGAGAGAGAGAGAGAGAGAGAGAGAGAGTGAGAGAGGCAGACAGTCAAACAAAGAGAGAGAACAATTAACCAGAAATCAACACAAAGCAGAGGGAGATCTATTCTCTCTCCTGACATTTCACTCGCCAACTAACCTTTGGAGAAAATTCTTACGACGCAGTTCTTTGAGAGGCGACGAATTTTCAATCGATTTGCCATTCTGATAAGCACCCATTGTTACGAATAGTAAGAGAAATTTCCTATACTGTTTCGGCTTATGAATAATAGCAAGGGGAGACAGCCACAGTTACATTTAAAATGATAGCATTGATGGAACATTCCTAACACTAGAATTTAGCAGCAACAATCATCAACAACAAAAAAACAACAACTATAACAACGACAACAATAACAAACAACACCAAATGTCAATAACAACAGTAACAACAACAAACAACAACATCCACAACAAAATCCTAAGGGCACACAGATGCTTCTTGTAGTGAGTGTGGACTAGCCTAAGCGCCGCGTGGGGAGCGGGTGTGGGATGGCGTGGTTAGCACGTGAACCATTTTTTTCTTGCTAAAGTTTGCGGGCAGCTCTGGAGTACGCGGATCTGGAGCGATTCTTGAGAAGGAAAAAAGGTGTATGAGGGAATAAATTAGGAGTTTTTTTTATCGCATTCTGTGGATTTAAGTGTTTTTAATATTATTAACGGTGTTGTGAGTGCCATCGTAATCATCATCATTCTTTTTATCATTATTATCCTTATCCTCATTATCTTAATCCCATCATGAATATTATCAGGGGCGAGGGGGCGGTGGCCTCGGTCGTCCAAATGGGAGGGGGCTTTTGAAATTTATATCTAAATGTGTTTATTTCATGTTTCATGTGTTTACATACTAAAAATATCTCGTAACATTTCTCAGTACTAGAGAGAGAGAGAGAGAGAGAGAGAGAGAGAGAGAGAGAGAGAGAGAGAGAGAGAGAGAGAGAGAGAGAGAGAGAGAGAGAGAGAGAGAGAGAGAGAGAGAGAGAGAGAGAGAGAGAGAGAGAGAGAGAGAGAGAGAGAGAGAGAGAGAGAGAGAGAGAAAGAGAGAGTTGTTGTTGCCGCTGATATATCACATATTTCATATCAGCAGCTGGTATATCATATATTTTTTATATCACGTATTCTGTAACACTGCGATCGGAGAGCCTGTATGGTTTTAATTCATCTTCTGTGTTACAACCGCCGAGAAGGCCTCGGCGAGTACCACTGGGTCAACACATGGTCTGTATCAGCCGTAAGAGCTGACCTGTCACAAAGTGTTTGTGCGAGGGGTCGTGCCATAGGAGGTGATGGCGGCTCTTCATATGATCGATGTTGGGAGATAGCGAGATCGCGACTTAACTAATTTATAACATATGAAGTAGAATGTTACTTGACGCTGTAGCCTGTGTATGCTTAAAGTGTGAGGGCAGTTCGAGGGGAACCTCAGTGCCGTCAAGACGCCCATAACACTCTGGAATCAGACCGTTAAGCTGATATTCTGACTGTTCCCGCAATGCGTATGTATCCAATATTTGTAGGTTCTTTATTACATAATCTAATATACATTGTTATTTAGTGGCTTTGTATATTGTGTGCATTTTACAATCTATGTGTTAATTAACAGGTTTGACCGCTACTGAATAAACCTTAAGCGAGTGCTACGCAGTGGTATCAGTCACCCCACCCAATGGCAATCATAGGCGTTCTTCGGCGGCCACAGTTGTCATAACAAGCTTAGGCTCCTTGAGCTAATCAGTCTGTTCAGTTCAGTCAACACCAAACAGTTGGAGACTGGAATAACATGCATTCCTTTCAGGGTGAGTACCGTTTTCTAATGTAAGAATAACATGACATATACCAACACACTCCAATTTATCTAAGAAAGAAAAATTGGATATTTTTTAAAAATATATATGGAATTTTCATAACAATAGGTGATGTGTAATATACAACTCTTTGTGACAAACAATCGGTGACCTCACTCCCTTTTAGGGTTTCGTGCCCCCTTCCCAGGGTAATAGGACCTCCGCCCTAGGATACGGGCCCCTTGGCAGCGCGGGTCAAAGCTACTCCCCCGCCCATGACGATGGGCACCGCCACGGCAGCCAGGGTCAAGGCTGCCCCCTGCCCAGGGCAAAGGGCGATTCAGCAACCCGGACAATCACAGCAGCCCGATCAGAAATAACAATGAAACCAGCAAATACAGTGATAACAGTGAGCGCAACAAAGAAACAAAACAGATAAATGGAAACAGTGAATACAGTGCAGACAGAAAGGCCGTCTATCAGGTAGGCAGCATAACCATAGTGCTGAACACAATCCTA
Organism: Penaeus monodon; assembly: GCF_015228065.2. NCBI lineage: Eukaryota > Metazoa > Arthropoda > Malacostraca > Decapoda > Penaeidae > Penaeus > Penaeus monodon. Next base: position 29,559,309 of record NC_051425.1, on the reverse strand, counting down.
TGCTTTATTGACACAAAAAAGCCTGTGCTCGGATATCTTTATGTGATCAAATCAGGAAACTGTAAGCTCGGATGAGATCGACAACACTTATAACATCATTCTACATATATCAGACTCTAGAAGGACTAAAGACATTAAAAGCAAACTCCATAGTGCATACCATGATCGATCAGTGCTTAAAATAGGACAACATAGTGTTTGCTACAACAACGACAGACACTCCCGCCACTGATTGGTCCCCGCCTCCAAAGAAAACAGGTATTTCTGCACCTTTTGTGAAAATCTTTCAAAAATAAAAAAACACTAAGACACACAAACACAACATGGACCCTCCTTTATTAATCAAAATCTTATTGAAAATAAAATTGATTTGCTGATCGGGATGTTCTCCGAACAACAATCTGCAATAAACAGTTTAATTAGCCAAGGTGCGATGCCTTCTCTGCCGCAGGAATGCGGAAAGGAAGCATTAGTCACAACATTCTCTACCCCATCCCATCCCGCAACATCCGACCTCCCAACCTGCCCACGATCAATCTGCTTACCAATCCTTCCTTTTCGCATCCCCTCCCCGTCAGAATGTCCTCTACCACTACGCCACAAAATGAACACACACAAAATCACACTCCTACACCTTCCACGGCAATACCCACGAACAACACGGCCACTGGAGGGACGGGGAGTTTTGAAGTGGACCCGTAGGGTAGCCACAACCAGCCTATGTCAGTGCCACAGAACTCGGCACTCCGGTAAACCCTGCAGTTCTGGAGGATCCTCCATCGCGTGCTAACAAGAATGTGGTCGATCTCCTTGGCCACTGTACCCGTATCGCTGTACCAAGTCCAGCGATGCAGGTTGGAGCGCTGGTACCAGGAGCCAGAGATCCTCATTTTCTGGGACCTAGCAAAGTCCTGGAGAAGGAGGCTATTCTGCTGCTGGGATCAGCTCCTGAGCCATAGGGGCCGACAGACATCTCGTAGCCAGCTCAGTCACAGCTGTATACCGCATTGAAGTCACCCAGAACAATGCGAATATCTCGCCAGGGGCAATTGTCTGCCACAGATGCAAGTTTGGCATAGAACGCCTCTTTCACATCAATTTTATATACATCAGTAGGAGCGTATACAGCAATAAGAGACATGAAGCCAAAAGCATGCTTCAGTCTCAATGCCATAATACGCTCATCAACTGGTGTCACCTCAACTACCGAGGGCTGAAGTCGGCTGGAGATGGCTATGGCTACACCCTGGAGGTGGTGACCATCGCTGTGGCCCAACCAGTAGTAGGTGTAACCACCCACACTGATTGTGCAGCTACCAGGTCCTCTCACCTCTGAGAGGGCAGCCACCTCAACTCCCAGTCGCCTCAATTCCCGCGATAGCAGAGGTAACCGCTCATCCTGCCACAAGGACCGGATGTTCCAAGCGCCTTCCCGGAAAGCACGCCTGAGGTTAAGCCTCGGGTGGTCACTCTGGGTGCACGCCACCTCTGCCGCCCCCGCCGACACAGCCCCTAATAAAGGGGGTTGGCAGGCTGTGGGACCGCCTATCCGCCTGTGGGGTTCCCGAGGGCTTTGCCCCACAAGCTTCCTGGTGGGTTGGCACCTGCCGGGGCGCAGGCGGGACGAGTAACTCTCGTTCCAGTCCTGCACCCCAACATTTGCCCTCCCAGCGGGACCCACAGCCCGCCTTACTTGCTGGGTGGGAGGGACAACACCCCTTCCCCCAGCATATCCATTTATCGAAGACGTTGCCGGTGGGTCTTTCTGGGGGGGGAGGACTGGCAAGGCCCACCTCCCCCGAGCTGCCCCATTACCCCAGGGTGGATAGGGGACAGGAGTTGGTACGGGGCCACAGCTGATCCAATACCCGGTGGGCTAAACTCCGTACCTTGGGGCCTTCTGGCTCCGAGATCCCCACAGATTAGCCTGGGACGCAAGGTGCCCATTACCCAGGGTGGCACGAGGAGGCCCTGCAGAAATTGAGGGGAAGGCGTGACCTGGCGGGGAGACTTATGCAATAGGCTCCCCTTTTAGCATTGAGTGCC
>NC_051425.1:29522328-29542325 GCF_015228065.2 Penaeus monodon | reverse complement strand
ATATATATGTAATATCTTTGGTTGAATAATATGCCGTGCCAATGTTTGTGTGTTGGTGTGTGGGGGTTGGGGTGTTGGTGTATATATATATAAATTATATTATATATAATATATTATAATATATTATAATATAATATACATATACATACATAAACAAACACACGTACCACAACCCACACACACAACACACCACACACACACACACAAACACACACACACAACACACACACACACACATACATACCATATGTTAATAACACAACCATTTTGTTGTGTTGTTATGTTGTGGGTTTGGGTGGTGTGGTGTGTGGGTGTGGTTGTGGTGGGGGGTTGGGTGTTGTGTGGTGTGGGGTGGTGTGGTGGTTGGTGTGTGGCGTTGTGTGGGGTGTGGTGTGGTGGGGTGCGTGTGTTGGTGGGGGGGTGGGTGGTGTGTGTGGTGTGGTGTGGTGTGGGGTGTGTGCCGTGTGTTTGTGGGTGTGGTGGGGTGGTTTGTTTGAGAAGTAATTTATTTTCTGATTCCCCCCTTGATATCCAGTAAAAGCCATTTTTTTTGGAAACACAGGGTAAAATGCCCCCGACGTAAATATTAACAAAAACCTGGTGTTTATTTTTTTTTTTTTTAATTTATTTATTTTTTTTTTTAACGCCCTGTAAATCCACAAAACCCATTTTTTTTTCCTGTGGTGTTGGTTTTTTGTTTGTATATAAATTATGTTATATTATACATATAATATACATATATATTTCCCATATATATATATATATTTATAATATATATATATAATTTATAATATAATATATATAATATATCAGATTACAAGGTTTTTCGTCCCCCCCCCATATCTCTTTTCTTTTTACTATCGATTTTTTTTCTAGGTCCCCCCTGTAAGCTTCGGAATATAAAGAATATTATGGTGTATATACACAAGTAAATATTGTACAATATATAATGTTTTTTGAATATATCAATATATATACACACATTATACACCACACACACCAACACACCATAGACCAATAGGTAGATTAATAGATTTAATAAAATACACCTGTTAATAGTAATAATTAAGTAATAATATTAATATAATAATATTATATATAATATTATTATATATAATAATATATATATATATATAATAATTAATTATGTGGAAATGGAAAAACAACCCTTCCCCGTGCTGATACTATGGAAGAAAAAAAACCCCACAATAAAAAAACTAGATTTTTTATTTGAAAAATGGAAGACTAACAATTTTTCGAAAATCCACCTGGAATTTCCCCCCCATCCTTCAGGTCCTGAATATATATGTGCATATATATATTATATGTGTATTAATATTTGTGTATTTATATATATTAATATATAATATATATATATATATATATAAAATATTTATATATATAATAATTAATGTTTAATATATAATATGTTTTTTTTTTTTATAACATAATATAATATATATATATATATATAAATATATATTATAATATAATATTTTATATAATTATGTTGTTTATATACCATATAATATATAAAATTATATATATAATATATATATATAATATATTATTATTAATATTATTATAATATATATTATATTTGTGTGGGGTGTGGGTTGTGTGTTTTGTGGTGGGTGTGGGTGGGGGGGTGTGTTGGTGTGGGGTGGTTGTGGGTGTATGTGTTGGTGGTGGGGTGCGTGGGTGTATGTTGGGCAAGTATATAGATTTTGTGTTATGTTACGTATGACCAGGGTGAAGAGTCTTGGGAGGGGCGAAGGGAGGGAAGAAGAAAAAACGCAAGAGGGGGGAAGAGTTTCAAAGAGGGAGGAGGCTAAGAAGGAAAGGAGGGGGGGGGGGGGGTTTGGGCAGAGACAGGAAGAGGGAAGGGAAAAAGGAATGAACATAAATTTCCCCGAGCCGGGCCCTTTCGGATTTTCAGCTTTCCGGTTCCGCCGAAGGGAAGGTTTCCCCAGATGTTTCTCAGAATCCCATCTACCGCCCCCCTCCCCACCACCCTCCGCCCCCCTACCTCCCCTTCCAACCTCTCTTATTTTTTTTTTTCCATATTTTTTTCCTTATTCCTCTCCTTCCTCCTCCTTCCCCCCCCCTCCTCCCTTTCTCTGCTCTCCTTTCATATCTACCCTTTTTCTTCTTATTCTTTTTTATTTTTTTTTATTCCTTCCTTCCTATCCCCTCTGCTTCCTCCTCTCCCCTTCGTTTTTTCCACCATATCTCCCCTCTTCCACTCCTTCCCCCCCATATATTATTTTTCTATTTTTGTCCCTCTCCCCCCCTCCACTCTTTTCCTCTCTTTCCTTTCTCTCCGTCTCCCTCACTTTTCCCCCTTGACCGTTTTTTTTTTTTTTTCACTTTTTCTCTCCTCTCTCTCCTTCTTCTCTCTCTCACTCACTCTTTTTTCCTTCTTTTCTATCGTCCCCTCCCTCCCTTACATCTAGCCCCTTCCCCCCCCCTCCCCTCCCCTCCCTCTCCTGCACAGCAATAACAAGAGTAATTTACGTCACGCAATTCGTGGGTGTCCCCTGGCTCCAGCCCGCCCGCGCAGGAGACACCGAGCCCTAAAGGGTTTTTAATATCTCTCCCTTTTTTTTTTCCAAATCAAATTAATGTAATCCTGGGTTTTTTCCCTGGTCTAACATATATGTTAATATATTTTTCCGAGTGTCCATTTATTGAATTTGTTTTGTTTATATAATTATTATTTAATATTTATATATATATATATAATTAATATATTATATTATATATATATATATATATTTGTTTTTTGTGTTTGGTAATGGTGTGGTGGTGCCGTGGTGTGTGTGTGTTGGGTGTGGGGGTGGGGTTGTTGTGTGTGGTGGGTGGTGGTGTTGTGTGGTGTGTGTGGTTGTGGGGGGGTTGGTGGGGGTTGTGTGGGTTGGTGTGTTGTGGTGGGGGTGTGGTTTGGGGGGGTGTGTGGGTGTTGTGGTGGGGTGTGGGTGTGTCCCTAAATTTATAGGCAGGTAAAGGATTTTTATGAAATGTTCCGGAATTTTACTTGATCATAGCTATTTTCTTTTCCCCTTTATTAGGTTTTAAGATTTTTTTCCTGATTACCGATCTCCAATTTTTTTCAATGTGTTTTGTATTTATTTAGTTTTTTTATATTTTTTTTTTGGTAACATGTAGCCGATAAACAATGATGTAATGATAATAGCCATTACGAAAATGAAATAGTGATAACGGCATTGATGATGCTTATAAACAATAATGATACTACTACTACTATTTATAATAAAAAAACAACGGTAATAATGATATATTATATATATAAATTTAATATAATTATATTATATAATATTATATATATATAAAATATATATACGAATGAAATGATAATGATAATGATAATGATTGAGAACAGTAATAGTAATGATAATGTTAATGGTAATATTAATAATGGTAATAGTGATGATAATAAAAATAATAGTTTACGATAATAAAAAAGAAATAGCGATGATGATTTTTTTTCATGATAAGGAAATGAAAATAACGATAGTAATAATGACAGTAATCAATGACGAGATAACATTGAAAAATAATGATGATATTAGTAGCAGTAATAGTAAGTAATAATAGTAGCAACAGTAAATGAACAAATAATCATGATAATAATAATGAACAATAATATATTAATGGTACTAAATGATAATTTCTACTAATAATAAATGGATAAATAATAGTAAATAAATGACGATAATAACAACATAAAACATTAATATTAATGGAATTTAAAATGTGTTGGTGGTTGGTGTGTGGTGTTGTTGTGTTGTTGAGTGTGTGGTGTGGTTGGTGTGTGGTGTAAACATTATCCCCATAAAACATATATACATATTTAATATATACATATATTTTGCATAACACGTTGAAATCCATTTTTTTTTTTCAGGGGCGCCGGGAAGGACAAAAAATTGATTTTCATTTTTCCCACAGCCCGCTAACCACGGAAAATTTTGTTTTTTACTGAAAAAAAAGTGGCGTTTTGTTGGGGATTTTTTTGACTTTGGGACACAACCGCAGGCTGTTTCCCATCATTTTTTTCAACTCGTTTTTTCGTAATTTGGAATAGACAAGGATGAATTTGAAAATGTGTAAAGGGGAGAGAGGGGGAAGGGAAAGGATATATAGATTGATAGGCAGATAGACCAGATGAAAACATAGAAGATAGAGACAACAGATTTGATGTATAGATTAGACATAAAAAAAGATAAAAATAAGAACACAGATAGATTTGATAAGGATATATGTTGTAAAAATATATGTAATATAAAATATTAAGAGAGAGAAGATAGATTAGTTTAGATAGATTTAGATAAGATAGATAGAATGATAGATAGGAAAAGACCTCACCCACATACCGGTTTTTTTTTTCTTTTTTCCCCCCAATGATGAAATGATTTTTTTACAAGTTAAAAATTTTTGCCTCATTTTTTTCCCTACCTTTTATATGGCCTCGGTTCCCCCTTTTCCTGTTTATCTAAGTCACCCTTTTAATACATCTTTTTGGTTTTTTTTTCTTTTAAGTTTTCCCGTAGTTTTTTTCCCCATTTTTTTTTTCCTTTTCGCATTTAATTTCTCCCAGGGAAGGGTGGGGGGAGCGCCCCATTTCGCAATTCCCCAAAGGAAACAAAACTGCTCGGGCAAGTTCCCCCCTTTCCTTAGGGAACTTTGTTTTGGTGGGGACCTTGTTGGCAACGCCCCAATGGTGGCCTTTAATTTACGATTTTTTACAGCCAAAATTTTATAGTCATTTTTTGTCCGGGGGAAAATTTTTACTAAAGTTTTTAACCTAATTGGATTTTGTCCCAGAGCGACCTAATGGAATCTCCAAACCAAACCCGTCCCCCAATATTTTTCCAACAACTTGGCTCTCGAAGCCTTTCCTGAAACGTATGGGGAAAATCAGGGTTTACCAACATGAAATTTTTTTATCAATAAAATTTCAGGAAAACCTCCCCCTTCCACACACACAACACACGTGTTAAAATTTACGTTAAAATCTTTTGTAATAAAAAACCTGTCCCCTCTTTTATTAACATTAGCCTAAAGAATATGAAGGTGGCCGGCCGTCCCCAGTTTTTTGCCTCGAAAATTTTTAAACTTAAATTTTATAGCAACAAGCACTATAATAATTTAATTAATGCCCTCCTATCTAACGATTTTGTAGTGAATTTATATCGAAAACTTTTGTTTTACTCAAATTTTTTTTTTTTTAAATCAACAAAACACTGTAAAAAAAATGCAATTTTCGGGCCCTTTTGGTCCCGAGAATTACGCCCCCCTTGGGGAACCCAAAATACACAAATAATATGGATATGCCATATATACATATTAAAAGTTTATATATATATTATACATATATATATTATATATATATATATATATAATTATATATAATTTTATATATATATTATATAAAGAGTAAATATATATAATATATATATTACATATATTAATATATATATATTAAAGAGTATAATATATTATATTATATATATAATAATATATAATAATTTATTATAAATATAATATAATATATATAAATATATAATTATATATAAATGGGGAAATTGAAGCCCCCCCCCAATCCAAAATTAATGGTAATTAATTGGTAATTTTTTTCTTTGATCTGTAAAAATAAAAAACATTGCAAAAAAACTATGGATTTTTTTTTTTCAGGCGTAACAGACCTCCCGAAAATTGGTGGCAACAATTTAGCCCCCCCCCCCTTAACGCCTTATACATTTAGATGGTGGTTGTGGTGTGTTTGGTGGTGGTGTGTTGGGTGGTGGTGTGGTTGTGTGTGGTTGGTGTGGTGTTGTTGTGTGTGTGGTGGGTGGGTGTGGTGTTTGGTTGTGGGTGGGTGGTGTGTGGTGGTGACCCTAATGCCCCTCATATCCCTAAATAACAAGGACCTAATGCCTTTTGTTAATCCCCAGCAGAGAGAAAAAAAATATATATATAAATCACTGTGATTTTTGTAATTTTTCAATTTTCTTTTTTCCTTTTTTCTCTCCCCCCCCCCCCTCCCCTATAATTTTTTTTTTTCATTAGTTTTTTTTTATTTCCTCCTCTTCTTTTCTCCTCGTAATTCAATCCTGTTTTTTCCCAATCTGTTTTTTTTTTTCCCCCTTCCTCTCTTTCCCCTCCCTCCCTTCTTTTTCTCCTTTTCCTCCCTCCCCATTTTCCCCCCCAGTTCTCACACTCCTCTTCTCCTCCCTCTCTCCACTCTTTTTTTCCCCTTCTCCCCTCTCCCCCCTCTCTTTCTCCTCTCTCTCCTTCCCACTTCCTTCCCTCCCCCCCCTCCTCCCCTTCTCCCTCTCTCTTCCTCCTTCCCCCCCCTTTCACTCTTCCTCTTTCTCTCCTCCTTTTTTTCCCCTACCCTTTTTTCCTTCTCCCTCTCCCTCCTCATTCCTCTCCTCTCTTCCTCTTTCCTCCCTCCCCTTCCCTTCTCTTTCCTCTCCCTTCCCCCCTTTCCCTTCCTTCTCTCTCCCTCCTCCCTCCCCCTCCCCCCTCCCTCTCCTTCCCCTCCCCTCTCCCTATCTCTTCTCTCCCCCTCCTTCCCCCTCTCTTTCCTTCCCTCTCCCCTTCCTTCTCTCTCTCCTTCCTCTCCTCCTCCTCTCTCTCCCTCCTCCTTCTCCTCTCCTCCCTTCCTCCCCTCCCTCTCTCTCTCTCTTCTCTCTCCCTGTAATATATAAATATATTATAATATATATAATATATTACATAATATATATTATATATATATTATATATATATATATAATATTATATATATTATATATATATATATATATACAACACACACACACAACACACAACACACAACACCACACACCACAAATATATATATATAATATATATATATTATATATATTATATAATAATATATATATATATAATAATATACATATAATATATAATATTATATATATATAATAATTAAATATATATAATATAATATATAATAATATATATACACATAATATATCCCTCTCCTCGGGCATTTCCCCCCTAAACCAGCCATTCCTTGATATCTCCTTTCCTTGCATCAGCCTTCCTTTCTGAATTCTCCGTCCTCCCCGCGAGATTTAGTTTTTCCCCCGCCTTGCCTTCCGAGGTTTCTCAAAGATTTCCCTAGAACATTTTTTTCTTTTATTCTTTGTTTGTTTTTTTTTTTTTTTTTTTTCCTTTTTTTTCCTCCCCTATCTATTTTTTCTAAATTTTTTTTATTGTTTTTTTTTTTTTTGTGTTTTTTTTTTAGAAAAAAAAGAGCAGAAAAAAAGGGGAAAAGGGGAGGGAGAAAAAAGAAAAAGGAATAACCAATAAAAACATTTAATCCTTTTTTTTATCACCAAAAAGTTTGGAGGTTATTAAAATTATTCAATTTCTTTTTATTGACCATATGTATTATTACTCACTCACTTTGAATTGATTCGCTTCATGATGGAAGTTTTGCCCCAGACGGGGAATGAAGATGGTTGTGGTTTTTTATGCGTGGGTTAAAGGTGTAACGCTCATTAGCGCCGCTGCCGCGGTGGTGTGGGGCGGCCGCCCCCCTGAAATGTTTTTTTCTTTGGCGGGAAATGTGGGTGGTCCTCATTGATATATGAATTGGCGTAATTTTCCCATAGTGTGAGAATCCCAGGTATAACAGATTCCTTTATTAATATATACACATGTGGGTAAAATGGGTATTATAATATAATATAATATATATAATATATAATATAATATATATAATAGATATAATATATAATATATATATATTAAATATAGATAATTTATAATACATGTTTTTTAATATAAGTGTATATATACATATATAGTAAATATATGTAAATTAACGTAATACAATACATTATATACGTTAATACATTATACAAATAATATAATACATACATATATAATAATATATATTAATATATATTATATAATAATATATATTAATATATATATATTATATATAAAATTTATATATATATATATATATATAGATATAATATAATATATATGAACACACAACAAACACACATACGAAAACAAATTTAATTGTTTTTTCTTTACAAACCAGAATAGCTTTTTTCTCCTTCAGAATTAAGCTATATGTTTTTGCTGCTGTTAATTTATCTAATGCCATTTTATTCATTTTTTTTTTTCTACAATATAATGTTTCTGAAATGTCCCATTTGGTTTTTTACTTTGGCCGAAAATCTGTACATTGCACACCAGTGACAGTGGATGAAATAGAAAGAAAATAGCGGAGCTGTAAGTCACTTTGCTTGAATTTATGATGTGCTGTGTATGTTTGTGTTTTTTTTACTTGCGTGTGTTTTGTGAGAATGTAAAAAAATCCGAATAACTTTCTTTCAGAAAAAACAGAAAAAAAATAATCTTTATCATAGTAATAATCGTATCAAAAACAATAATTTATAATGATAATAACACCAGCTACAATATAAATATCAATAAATATGATAGTCATAAACAGTAAAACAATAACAAAAATAATGATTATGATAATGATAATAATAATGATAATGATAATAACAATAAAGATAAAAATTAATAATAATGCTAATAACAATTATAAAGATAATGATAATAATAATAGCCAATAATAATAGTAATAACAGCAATGATAGAAATAGTAATGATAACATTGACAACAAAAAAATATGTATACATAACCCAACACACACACACACACACACACATACATATATATTATATATATATATTAATATATTATAATATATATATATAATATATTATATTATAATATATATTAATATATATATATAGTATATTATGTATATATTATTATAAATTTATGTATATGTTTTTTATGTAAATATTTATATAATGTAATATATACATACTATATATCCATATATAATATATCACATGTTTTATAATCATTATATAGTATATAAATATATAGTATAATTAATATGAATATAAAGTATATATATACATATATGATATATATATATATATATATATATATATATATATATATATATATATATATATATATATATATAATTATATATATATAATAATATACAACACACCACCAACCACACCACACACACACACCAACACAACAACACAACACACAACACACACACACACACACACAATAATATAATATATATATTATATATAATTATATATAATATTAATATATATGTTATATGTAATATATATAAATATATAATATACACAAATAGAGTATATATATATATAATATATATATATTATATATATATATTAATTATATTATATAATATCATACATATATTAGTAAATATACAAATATAATATATATACATATAATAGTAATATATGTATACATATAAAAGTTTTTTATATATATAATTACCATATAATATAAGTATATATATAATATGTGTATATACTAATATATGAAATAATATATATATACACGTTTACTGTGTTTTTTTTGTTTTTTGTTTTTTTGTGTTTTTATATAATATAATAATATATAGTATATATATATAATATTATATATAATTATATATATAATATATTATATAATATATTTTAAATATATATACACAAACACAAACACGTTACTGGTTTTTTTTTTGTTTTTTGTTTTGTTTTATATATATAATTTATATTTATTATATTATAAAATTAATATATAATATTAAATATAAAAAAACCCCAAAACCCAAAAAACACAAGTAAACGTGAAACACAAAAGATGAAAAAAGGAAAACATGCCAACAGTAAAAGAAAATTTGAAACAAAAAACCGAAAAAGTTTCCTATTTTTTTCAACGATTTTTTTTTTTTTTCGAAAAGATTCCCCCCTTTTTCCCAGCAATCACCCCTTTTTTCGGTTTTTTTTTATTCGCCCCCCCCCTAAAAAGGAAAACCGGGGGAAAATTTAAATTTAATATTTTTATAATAAAAAAATTTTATTATTAAAAAAAAAAAGGTTTTTAAAATTAAATACAAATAATAAAAAAAAAAAAAAAAAAAAAAAAAAAAAAAAAAAAAAAAAAAAAAAAAAAAAAAAAAAAAAAAAAAAAAAAAAAAAAAAAAAAAAAAAAAAAAAAAAAAAAAAAAAAAAAAAAAAAAAAAAAAAAAAAAAAATTTTTTTTTTTTTTTTTTTTTTTTTTTTTTTTTTTTTTTTTTTTTTTTTTTTTTTTTTTTTTTTTTTTTTTTTTTTTTTTTTTTTTTTTTTTTTTTTTTTTTTTTTTTTTTTTTTTTTTTTTTTTTTTTTTTTTTAAAAAAAAAAAAAAAAAAATTAAAAAAAAATTAAAAAAAAAAAAAAAAAAAAAAACCCTTTTTAAAAATTAAAAAAATTTTTTTTTTTTTTTTTTTTTAAAAAAAAAAAAAAATTTTTTTTTTAAAATTATTTTTTTAATTTTTCTTTTTTTTTTTTTTAAATTTTTATAAAAAATTTAAATAAAAATAATAAAAATTTTTTTTATATAAATTTTTAATTAAAAAATTAAAAATTTTTTTTTTTAATATTTAAAAATAAAAAAAAATTTTAATATTATATAATAATATATAAATATTTTTTTTTTTATTTTAAAAAAAAAAAAACATTTTATTTTTTTTGTTTTGTTTTTTTTATAATATATTTTAAAATATATTATATTTAATATAAAAAATAAAAATAAAAACCCCCTTTTTAAATTTTTTTTTTGGGGTTTTTTTTAAATAAAAAAAATAAAATAATAAATTAATTTTTAAAATTTTTTTTTTTTTTTTTTTCCCCCCCCTTTTTTAACTTTTTTTTTTTTTTTGGGGTTTTTTTTTAAATATATTTTTTTTTATTTTAAAAAAATTTAAATTTTTTTTTTTTTCAAAAACCCCAAAAAATTAAAATTTTTTTTTTTTTTTTCCCTTTAAAAAAAATTTTTTAAATAAAAAGAAATTTTATTTTAATTTTTTTTTTTTTTTTAAAAAATATTTAAAAATATATTTTTCTTTTTTTATTTTTTAAAAAAAATTTAAATTAAAATTTTTAATTTTTAATATTTTTTTTTAATTTTTTTTTTTTTTTTTTTAAAAATTAAAATTTAATAATTATTATATAAAATTTTTAAAATTTTTAAAAAAATTTTATATAATAAATATATTTAAATATATTAAAAATTTTTAAAAATATTAAAAATTTATAAAAAAAAAATTTATCAATTTATTATTATAAAATAAATATTAAATAATTTTTTTTTTTACTTTAAAATATAAATTATTTATATATAAAATATTTAAATTAATATTAAATATTTAAATAATAATAATTAAAAAAATTATAATTAAATATATATAAAAATAAATAAATTATTTTTTATTATAAAAATATAATTATATAAATAATCATATTTAATTAAAAATAATAAAAAAATATTAATTTATTTAAATATAATTTTTTAATAATATATATAAATTAAATAAAATTTTATTTTTGAATATAATTTTTAAAAAAAAATAAAAAATTATAATATAATTATTATAATTAAAATATAAATATATATATATAAAAATATTTATTTTTAAAAAATATTTATTAAAATTATTTTTTATAATAATAAATATTAATTATAATAATAATAAAATTTTTAAATATATTTATAAATTATATTATAAAAATTTTATTAAAATTTAAATTAAATAATAAAATTAATAATAAATATATATATTATAATATAAATTAATATATAAATATATAATAAATTTAATTAAAAAATAATAAAATAAAATATAAATTATTAAAAATATTATTTTTTAATAAAATAATAAATATTTTTATAATAATATTATTTAAAATATTAAATATATAATTTTTTTTTAAATAATTAAAAATTTAAATTTTAAAAATTTTTTATAATTTAAATATTATATAATAATATATTTAATAATAAAATTATTATTTTTAATATATATATAAAAAAATATATATATTATAAAATAATTTAAATTAATTAATTTTTAAAATTAATATATTTTTTAATTTAATTAATTAATATTATTAAAAATAAATAATTTTTAAATATAAAAATTAAAATTTATCTATTATATTTTTATATTTAAATAAATATATTATATATATATATAAAACAAATTTTTAAATAGTTTTTGGGGGGTGGAAAATTTTTTTTTAAATTAAAAATTTAAATTTTATAAAATTAATATAAAATTTATATTAATATATATTATAAAATTTAAAATTTTTATTTTATAATAAATAAAAAAAAATAAAAAATTAATAAACCCCAAAGTTTTTTGTTTAAATTTTTTTTTTTTTAAAAAAAAAAATAAAAAATAAATTAATTTTTCCTAAAAAAAGGAAAAACCCGTTTTGGAACTAAAATTTTAAAAACTTTTTTTACGGTTTTTTTTTTTTTTTTGTTTTAAAAATTTTTCACTGGGAAATTTTTTCTTTTTTTTTTTTTTGGGTTTTTTTTGTTTTTTTTTTTTTTTATTAAATTTTTTTTTTTTTTTTTATTTTTTTTAACAATTACGTGGTTTTTTTTTTTTTGGGTTTTTTTTTTTTATAAATATAATAAATATATTAATAAATTATATATATATTTAATAAATTAATAAAAAAAAAAAAAACACAAAACCAAAAAAAAATAAAATAATTAATTTAAAATTTTATTTTAAAATAATATAATAAATAAAAATTATTATATAATATTAAAAAAACCCCCCCTGTTAAAAAATTTTTTAAATACAAAAAATAATAAATTTTTAATAATTATTTTTTTAAAATTTTAATTTATTTTATAAAAATTTTATTAATATTTTTTTTTTAAAAATTTTTAATTTTTAAAATATAAATTTAAAATATTTAAATTATATTTATATTTTTTTTTTTTAAAAATTAAAAATAAAAAAAAAAGTTTTATAATATTAAATTTTTTAATACTTTTAATATATTAATTTTATTTTAATAAAATAATATAATATATTATTAAAAATATTTTTTTATACAAATTTATGTCGGGGGTTTTTTAAATTTATTTAATACTAATTATGTAATAATACTATAATAATATTTTTAATTATAATTAAAAATTTAAAAATTTTTTTAAAATAATATATTAAAATATACCCCCCCTATTTGTTTTTAAATTTTATTTAAAATTTTAAAAATTTAAAAAAATTAAAAATATAAAATATAAATTAATAAAAAATAAATAATATATTTTTGGGGGTTGGGGTGGGGGGGTGGGGGTTGGGGGGGGGGGGTGGGGGGTTTGGGGGGTGGGGGGGTTGGGGGGTTTGGGGGGTTTGGTGTGTTGGTTTGAAAAACAAAATTTAAAAAATATTTAAAATTTTAAATAATATAATATATATATATTTTTAAAAAATAAAAATTTAATATTTGTTTTATAAGTTTTAAAAATATATTAATATATAAAATAATAATATATAATAAATAATTTTTAAAAAAAAAAAAAAATAAAATTTTTAAATTATTGGGAAAAAATTATGTACACTAAAATAATGTTAAAATTTTTTTAACATGTAAAAGAATGAAATTTTAATTTAAAAATTATAATAATATATATTAAATTAATATATTAATATAATAAATCTATTATTTATTTAATAATTTTTAAATTTTTCCATAAAATATAACTAAAAATTTAATACTTAAAATGGTTAAAAATTAAAAAATTTTATAAATAACTTTAAAAAAATAATATAATATTTTAAAATATTATAAAATTATTATATTTAAATGATAATTTTATAAAAATTTTGGATTAAATATAGAAAAAATTATTACATTTTTATAATTATACCCATAAACCATATACAAAAAATTTTAAAATTTTTATCCCATCCAATATATATTTTATATTATAATTATATTATAAAATATTTTATAATATATATAATTTAAATTATAATAAAATAAAAATTAATATGTAAATGTTTGGGGTTTTTGGGGTTTGGGGGGGGGGGGGTTTTTTGTTTGGGTTTTTTATGTAAAAATATTTTTTTTTTTTTTTTTTTTTTTTTCCCCCAAAAATTTTTTTTTTTTTTTTATTTATTTTTAAATTTGCTTTTTTATTTTAAATTTTCTTTTTTTAAAAAATTTTTTTTTTTTAAAATTTTTTTTTTTTTTTTTTACTTTTTTTTTTTTTTTAACCCCCTTTTTCTTTTTATTTTTCATTATCAAAATCATTTTTTTTTTTTTTGTTTATTTTTTTTTTTCTTTTTTTTAAAAACAATTTTTTTATTAAATTTTAAAAAAAATTGTAACTGGTGTTTTTTAAAACCCTTTAAATTTTTTTTTTATTGTTTTTTTTTTTTTGATAAAAATTTTATTACTATGATTTAAAAAAATTTTTTTTTTTTTTTTTTTTTCCTAAAAGAAATTTTTTTTAATTCGGATTTTTTTTTTTACTTCCCCACAAACACACGCAATAAACAAAAAACCATCCCAACAGCAATCATAATTTCAACCCAAAGTGAACTTCCCAGCTCCGCTTTTTTTTTTCCCCTTTTTTCTTTTTTCCCCCCCACTGCACTGGTGGGGGAAAATTTAAAAATTTTTTTTTTTGGGCCCCAAAGGAAAAAAATAAAAATTTTTCAAACATAATTTTTTTTTGTAAAAAAAAAATAAATTGCATAAAATTTTTTACATCCCAGAAAAACATATAGTTTTTTAATTTTGAAGGGAAAAAAGCTAATTGGGGTTTTTGTAAAAAAAAAACATTTTTTTTTGTTCGTATGTGGGTTTTTTTTTGTGTTTTTTTCTATAAATAATATAAATATATATATTTAAATATATTATTAATTTATATAGTAAAAATTTAATAATTTAAAAAATATAATTTAATAAAAAAATTTTAATTTTTTTTAAAATTATGTAAATTTTTTTTTTTTGGGGAAAAAATGTATTAAAAAAAATTTTTTAAAATTTTTTAATACGTAAATTAAAATTTTTTTTTTTTAACATTAAATTGTTATAATACCCTTTATTTTTAAAAACTGTTAAAATTTAAAAATTAAAAATTTAATTTATAATTTTAAATTTAATAAAAATTTTAAATTATTAATAAAAAATTATATTATAATTTATAAATATATTTTACACATACCATGTTTTTAATTTAAATTTAAAAAAGAATCTGTTTTTTCCCCTGGATTTCCCCCCCACAGAAAATTTTCCCCCCCAATAATCAAACCCCAAAATTTCCCCCCAAAGAAACCGGGGGCCCCCCCCAACCCCCCGGGGGCCCCGGGCCGGGGCCTTTAATGAGCGTACCCACCTTTTAAAACACGCAAAAAAACCCATTTTTTCATTCCCCCCCTCGGGGAAAACTCCATAAGGGAAAATCAATCAAGTGAGTGTTTTAAAAAAAATACTTGTCCCCAAAAAAAGAATAATTTTTTTTAAATTAACCTAAAATTTTTTTTGGTGAAAAAAGATTAATTTTTTTATGTTTTTTTCCTTTTTTTTTTTTTTCCCCCCCCCCCCTTTTCCCCCCCTTTTTTTTTTTTTTTTTCCTTTTTTTTTTTTCTAAAAAAACACAAAAGGGAAAAATTTTTAAGAAGAAATAGTAGGGGGGGAAAAAAACGGAAAAAAAAAAAAAAAACAAAAAAAAAAATTTTTTCCCTAAAAACTTTAAAAACCCCTCAAAAAGGGGCCGGGGGGAACAAAATTCGCGGGGAAGAAATTTTTCAGAAGGAAGGCTTGATGCAAGGAAAAAGAATTAAAAAAGGAAGGGGCCTTTTTTTTTGGGGGGAAATCCCCCCAGGAAAAAGGAAAAATTATTTTTTTTTTGTTAATATTATATATATATAAAAAAATTAAAATTATTAAATATTTAAAATTAATAAATTTTAATTATTTATTTATTTAATAATTAAAATTTTTATATATAAAAATTATTAAAAATATAATATATATATATATTATTTTGGGGGGGGTTTTTGGGGGGGTTGTGGGGGGGTGTTTTGGGGGTGTGTTTTTTATTTTTATTTTTTATATATTTTTATTATTTTATAAAATATTTAAAATATATATGAAAAAAAATTTATATGTTTAAATAATATAAAATTTTTTAATATATTTTTTATATTTTGGTAATTTTAAATTAATTTATAATATAATTATAATTTATAATATAAATATAAAAAAAAGAAGGGGAAGAAAGGGAGAAAAGGAAGGGAGAGAGAAGAGGGGGAAGAAAAGGGGAGAAAGGGAGAGAAAAAAGGAAGGGGGGGGGGAAAGGGAAAAGAGAGGGGAAAAGGGGGGGAAAAAGGGGAATTTAGGGAAAAAGAGGGAGGGGGGGAAGGGAGGAGGGGGAAGGAGGAGAAGAGATAGGGGAGAGGGGGGAAAGGGAGAGAGAAAAGGGGGGGAAGGGGGGAAGGAGGAAAAATAGGGAGAAGGAGGAGAAAAGGGGGGGGGAAAGGAGAAAAAAGGGAAAGGAGGGGGGGAAAAAAAAAGGAAAGGGGCAGGGGGGGAAAAAAGGGAAAAAAAAAGAGGAAAAGAGAAAAAATTTAAAAAGGGGGGGGGAAGAGAGGAAGAAGGGAAAAAGGGGGAGCGGGGGAAGGGAGAGAAAGGGGGAAAAGTGAGAGAGGAGGAAAAGGAGGGGGGAGGGGAGAAGGGGAAAGAGGGGGAGAGAGGGAGAGAATTTTGGGGGGCCTTGGGGGAATGGAGGGGGGGAAGAGAAAGAAGGGGGAAAGGGAAAGAGGGGAAAAGACAAAAAATTTTGGAAAACAATTTGATATACGGAGAAAAAGGGGGAAAAATAAAAACTAATGAAGAAAAAAATATGGGGGGGGGGGGGGGAAAGGAGAAAAAAAAAAAAAAATTTTAAAAAAAAAACAAATCACATTTGATTTTTAATAAAAATTTTTTTTTTTTTTCCCTCTCCCCGGGGAAAATAAAAGCTTGGGTCCTTGTTTTTTGGGATAGGGCTTTAGGTCCCCCCACAACCAAAACCCCAAACACACCACCCAAACACACACAACACAACACCACACACCAAACACAAAACACCACAACCCAACACCCAACCACAACACACCCTAAATGTTTTAGGGGGTGGAACTAATGTTTGCCCCTTTTTTTTCGGGGGCCCCTTAAAACCGCCCCCTAAAAAACCCCCCCATAGTTTTTTTTTTTGCAATGTTTTTATTAAAAGATTCAAAATTAACAATAATTTTTACCTTTAATTTTTTTTAAAATAATATTTTTAAATAAATATTATTTATAAATATTAAAAATTTATATTTTAAAATTATTAATATATTAATAATTTTTAATTAAATTTATTAAATTTTAATAAAATAATATTTTTTAAAAAATTTAAAAAATAAATAAAAATAAACCCCCTTTTAAATATTCCCTATAATTTTATTAATTTTTAAAAATATAATTATATATTTAAAAATTTTTACCCCCCTTTTTATAAAATTAATTAAATATAATAAAATAATATATATATTATAAAATTATTTTTTAATTTAATTTTTTTATTTTAAAAATATTTATAAATTTTTAAAAATTTTTAAAAATATTAATCATAAGTTAATAAGCATATCCAATATTTTTTAAAATTTTGGGGCGCCCCCCCCCGGAAATTCTGGGACCAAAGGGCCCCCCCAAAATTTGCATTTTTATTACATGTTTTTTTTTGTTTTTTTTTTTTTTAAAATTTTTCAATGAGTAAAAAATTTTTTTTTCCGATATATCACTACATCGTTAGATAGAGGGCAATTAATAATAATTTTTTAATGCTTGGTTGGCTATAAAAATTTAAGTTTTTTTTTTTTTTTTTGAGAAAATTTTGGAACGCGCCCCCCCTTCATATCTTTTTGGGCTTATTAATAAAAAAAACGTTTTTTATACAATGATACTTTAAATTACACTGGGGGTGTGGTGTTGGAAGGAGTTTTTTTTTTTTTCCTGATTTTTTTTTGATAAATCTTTTTTGGAAAACCCCTAATTTTTTTTTCCCCATACGTTAAAAAGCCTTCGAGAGAAAAAAGTTTTGTAAAATAGAGGGTTTTTTTGAAAAATTTTCCAATTAGTCCGGCCTGACCATCCCAAAAAATTTTTTTTTTAATTTTTTTTTTTCCCCCCCAAAAAAAAAAACTAAAAAATTTTTTTGGCCCTGTAAAATCGAAAATTTTAAGCCCCATTAGGCGTGCCACAGCCCCCCCCCCCCCACACGCCCCCCCAAGGAAGGGGGCCCCTTCCCCCCCAGCATTTTTTTTTTAAAATCCTTCCGGTTTTGCGAAATGCCCCCCCGGCCCCCGCCCCCCCTTCCCCCCGGGAGAAAAAATTTTGCAAAAGGGAAAAGGGGAAACTAAAAAAAACCTTAAAAAAAAAAAACCCAAAAAATGTTTTAAGGTTGGTTTTAAAAATAACGAAAAAACCCGAGCCAAAAAGGTAAAAAAAATGAGAAAAATTACTTTTGTAAAAAATCATTCATCATTGGGGAAAAAAAAACCCCGGTAGTGGGGGGGGGTTTCCCCCCCTTTTTCTTCCTACCCCTATTTCTATTTCTATCCCCCTATCTACCCCTTTATTTTTCCCCCTCCTCTATTATTTACAATATACTAAAATCCTTTTTAATCAATCTTTTTGGTCCCCCCCCCCCTTTTTTTTTATCTTTTTTTTTAGGGCCCCTACTATAAAAAATCATCTTTTTTTCCCCCCAAAATATCAAAAGTTTTAAATCTGCCCCCACCCCTCCCCCTTTCAATCTATATCTTTTTTCCCCCCCCCCTCTCTCCGTAAACACTTTTTTTCAATCCCCTTTTTCCCCCCCCCTCCCCATTACAACTTTTTTGAAAAAATGATGGAACCCCCCCTGCGTGTGTCCCACGCCCCAAAAAATCAAACACAACCCCACTTTTTTTTTTTTTGCCCCATGTAAAAATTTTACCGGGGGTTTTTAGGGGGCTTTGGGAAAAAAATGATTCAATTTTTTTTGTCCTTTCCCCGCCCCCCTAAAAAAAAATGGTTTCCCACACGTGAAAATGCAAATTTTAAATTTTATTATTTTTAAAATGGGTAAGGGGGTTTTATATGTAAAAACCCCAACCACACTCCCCAAACCCCAACACCACACACAACACTTTTTTATTTTTTTTTTTAAAATTTTTTATTTTTTTTTTTTTTTAAATTTCTCCCTTTTTTACTTTTATTATCATTTTATTATTAGAAAATAAAATTATAAACCTTTAAAAAATTTTTTTTTGTCATTAAAATTATTATATAAAATTATTGGGGCCCCCCCAAAATTTTTTTTTGCTACTATTTATTACTACTATTACTGCTACTAATACATCATTATTTTTATGTTTTTTTCCGCCATTGATACGGTCCTTTTTTTAAACAAAATCGTTTTTTTTTTTTTCTTTTTCATTTTTAAAAAAATGAAAAATACAACGTTTTTTTTTTCTTTTTTTTATTTCGAAACCTAATTATTTTTTTTTAAATCATAAAACTAATTTACCCTTTTAATTAATTTTTACCTTTTTTACCTTTTATTTTTTACATTTTACTGTTTTTTTCTCATTAAAAATTAAAATTATCATTCCTTTAATATTAAAATATTTTTATAATATAATATATAAATTAATATATATATAAATAAATATTTATATCATTTATTACCGTTTTTTTTTTTTTTTTTTTAATAAATAGAAATTAGTAAACTTTTTTTTATAGCCATCAATTCCCCGTTAAATTCAACTATTTTCTTTTTTCGAAATGGCTATTACCCATTATCATCATTTTTTTTTTTTCGGGCTACATGTACCAAATTTTTTAAAAAAAAAAATTTCCCCAAACATAAAATGAAAATATCAAAAAAAAATCAAAAACCTATAAAAAAAATACTATGTTTTCAATTAAATTCCCTTTTCCCCCCATATCCTTTTTCCGCCCCCAAAATTTTTTTAGACAACACCCCCAACCCCCCACACA